>NC_079439.1:25697389-25704889 GCF_903798145.1 Danio aesculapii | reverse complement strand
GTGGTCATGAACAGTTCCTGCTTGTTATCAAACCATTTCATAACTGTAACAAGAGGCAATTCAATCATAACGTAATGTTAAAAAAGCTATCATAATATTATTTATCAATATGCGGCTCTTTTTGGATTCTCTGAAGCTATAGAAATAAAAAATGTAAAACAGGAAATATGTTGGGACCATTGTTTTTGTTTACATCCCTCCAAATGGCCTATACTTGTTAGTATGCGTTGCTCTGCAATAACACTTCCAAAACGCTAGCTGGCAGTAGGTTATGTTATGTTCCTCTGTATCGAGTTCCTTTGCGGGTGTTTTGTTTTGTCTGAACACTAGCTTAATGTACAAGTAGCTCAAACTCGCTTATTCAGAGGCAGGGAACCAGCGTACATGCAACAACTTTAATCATAAGGTAAACACAAAACAAACAATTCCATCTGGAGCTCTTTCACAGAACTCAACACTTGTAAACAATCGCTTTATTGGACTCACGGCTCTCAGCACCACCCACACTCGGAGCAGCTACCAAACCGACCAATCACAGAGCTTGCATTATGTGTTGTTGCGATGTGTAGTTACATTGTTTGAGAGGTGCATCAGCCACGGTGAGGGCTGTGTGACCACGCAAAGGCTGCGCCAGACCATACACAAGTGCTTGATGCAGAAGTATAAATCAGCCTTAAGGTTATTGCACACTGAATCCAAACTTTTCATTCGTACATTTCACACATTAAAAAATAAATTTGACCTCATATTGTGTGAATCGTATTGGCACACTGCCCCGAAACTTTTGTCCATCATAAAATAAAATAAAAACTGGTTATATTTTTTCTGCTTTCGCATCTGGAAAAAGTGCTTTGAGGTGTTTTGACAGTTCAGAGCACTGTAAAAGTGAAAAGCTAAATACAGAATGCCGTCATTTGAGCTACAGATGACTTTATGACAAACAAAGTGCAGAAAATAAAGAACAAACAAATAAAGACAAAATGTGGCAGACAGTTAAGAAACCCTATATGCTGGATTCAGTGACTGGTGCACCTCTGCCCTGCTGTTATGCTGTTTAATGTGTGTGTGCGTGCGTGCGTGCATGCGTGCATGCGTGTGTGTCCATACATTTTACATACTGCTCATAGACGTTATAATAGAAAGTTTGATGCCTCGTGGTCCGTTTTTGGTTTGCTTTTTCGATACATCAATGTGACCACCATTTATTATAATGTCTATACTTCCAGTCTCTGTTCAGAATGTGTTTACGAACATGAATGTGTGAAGTATCACAAGCAATGCATCAAAATTCCACTGATTTCCTAAAATAAATTTTGCATTTGAGGATAGTCCAGCGCAGCTCTTTGATAATGAGCTGAACTCTCCTTCCGCTAATGCAGTATTGGATGAACACACTATTGGATGAACACACTATTCCTCTTTCTTTTTCTACTTTGGAGAAGTGAGGAGAACAAAGTATCACTGCTTAAACTGACTCCAAAATGTTTTGTGGTTTATCGTAATGGATTAATTAGTACGCGTCGTACTCCATGTGCAAGGTTTGTTTACGTGACGAATTTTTTTGCATATGAATACAAATAAAACGCATGCGAAAATTTCGGACTTCAGTGTGCAGACTTTTAAGAAAATGTATGATTTTTAATGTAAGGCCTCCCCCCAAACCTACCCCTAATTGAGGGATGAGCAAATTGTACAAAAAAGTATGAATGACATCATAAAAATTAGCCAATCATACGAACTAGCCACTAAATCAAAAAGTTACGAATTGCTGTGAGATTAGATTGAACTTTCCTTTTAAACTTCCCTGCTTCCACTAAGTGAGTGCTAGTCTTCAAAAAAAAATGAGCCCAAATCAATCATATTCCATTGTGATTTAAATCAGGTTAAAATATTTTTCCTGTGAACTGAAGAAGGATGGGGGTGTAGATGTAGGTGAAAATATGGATAGAGGTTTCAAAAAAAGCAAAAGTTAACAAAGAGAAAAGGATTAAGTACATCCTCAGTAGAGAAAAGAAAAGAGGGAATTGGTGGAGGAGTGGAACAGAGGGAAGAAGGGGAGATAAGCGGGAGGATAGGCCGTCTTCGCTCTACCCTGTGGGAAGAGATTTGGGTGGAGAACCTCCTTCGTATCCACACACGAGGGGAAAGCGTATGTGCGTCTTCCCCCCGCTGATGTGCGCGAGAGCATGTGTGCGTTTTAGATCTACAGAGAAATGTGATTTATATTTTGGAACTTTGATCTCCTAAAAGGCTTTGAGATTTACACAACAATAATTCTTCTTGGCCAGCGCTGAGATAAATGATGTGCCTATGGCAGAAGTCCAGAGCAGATTTTAATAGACTGTGGGGAGAAGGTCTGGAAACAGAAGACATTCACCCTACATGCATCTGACAGGCTCGAACAGACTACAGAGCACATTGGAAAGAGTCAGAGGTTAAAACAGTGTATAAATATCATAGGTAATAAAAAAGCAAGGGCAGGGAGACTGCTGAATAACATTACGGGCATCCTGTCTTTCTCATCACTGCTTTAATATGAACCAGTTAAGACCCTCATGTTCCTCGTGTTTAACAAATGTTAATGGACACAAATGATAGCTTTAGCTATGTTTGTGGAAGGAAGAGAGGTCATATATTGTAAACCTCAAGTTTTCGTAAGCATACGGATAGGTCAAATGCCTTTTACAAGATGTAAAATATAGTGAGGAAGGGAGCCCATTGAGGTGAATGGAACAAAATGGCTCCCGGCATCTGGTTAAAACATTTCAACCAGCATTCCTGCAGCTGACAGTAGTGCACTAGCAACAACAACAGCATGGGTTTGATTGCTTAAGAATGTATTAATAAAAGGTGTATTTTGAACACAGCGCAAACAAACTTTTAAAACATTAATTAAGTTGCTGAATTTCGGAACTTAATTCCATTGCGCTTACTGGAAGAGTCAGTGATTGCACACCTTATCATCACTGTAGGGGCTACGTGGAGTAACAGTTGAGAGGCTAAACCAGAGACATGATTCGTGACGCAAACATCAAATAAAAATATTAACAAGGCAAGAAGTTCCAATATCTTCTCTCATTCATTCGTTTTCTTTTTGGCTTAGTCCCTTTATTAATCTGGGGTCGCCACAGCGGAATGAACCTCCAACTTATCCAGCCAACTTACGCAGCGGATGCCCTTCCAGCCGCGACCCATTACTGGGAAACATACACACACACTCATTCACACACACACATACACTACGGTCAATTTTAGTGTACCCAATTCACCTATAGCGCATGTCTTTGGACTTCTGGAGGAAACCGGAGCACCCGGAGGAAACCCACTCGAACACGGGGAGAACTCCACACAGAAATGCCAACAGACCCAGCCAGGTTCCGAACCAGCGACCTTCTTGCTGTGAGGTGACAGTGCTACCCCCTGCGCCGCCTCTTCTCTCATTTTTTTTCCCCCCAAAAAATGTACCTTAATATTTTGACAGTGTATATCTTATTTGATTTAGGTCAACAAAGAATACTTTCGTTCACCACCTCTGAACAGGTGACCAATAAAAACCCTCTACATAACCCTATGACCCTCCACCACAATCACATGATACTGATTACCCATTTCATGTCTACTACAATCCTAATTTGTTCTATAAAAGTCCATGAGACCCAAAAGTATGTTTAAGCATGTTAGTTTTTTCTGTGGAACTAAAAAGTTAAAGCTTTTAATGAATGTTGAATAAAAGAACACCACTGGATTCCATTAGCATTAATTAAGGCTGGTTCACACTGTGCACTTTTTTTTATAATCCTGAACGATTGTAGCATGTCAGACTGCACAAACATGGCTCCCATGTCACACTGTAAGATTTCAGCTGTCATAATGTCAGACTGAATGACAACGAAGATGCACCAAACACAGAAGAAAACTCCACTGGAGTTTGACGTCATCCACCCGTGACACTTTCACTATCCCACATTCTGAAATAATTTCTTCAGTAAACATAAACAATCTGTAGAGGCAATTTTGCACACAGCTTGCCAAATAATAAAAGCAGGAAGAAAAACTGTTGTGACATTTCCCCGTGGTCATATGAATTGTCGCATGGATTGCGTCATCAGATTCTGCGCTCCTATTTGTTCTTGGATTGACGCTTATCGCAGCTGTTGTCACACTGCAGGAAAGTGTCTGAAATGTTCTGACACTGCCAGAACTTCATCGGAAGAAAAATCGGATTTTTGCCGCAACGGGCAATAAGCAGCTGTCTGTCAAAGACCACAGATTTTAGCCTAGGATTTCAGGAATCTTTTAGGATTTCCCAAATTTGTCTCAGATGACAAAATTGTGGCTGAAATCTCCCAATGTGAGCAGGGCTTTAAAAAAAACATTGTCAAAACACAAAACATCACAAAGTCAGGTTTGGAATGGCATGAGGATTAAAATTTTCATTTTGAGTGAACTACCCCTGTAAGAGGAAATTATTCTGTTCATCGAGGCAGTATTTATTAAATGTAAAAAAAAAAAAGGTTAAATAGTTAAATATTTATATTACCATTAATAATAATATTAAATATTACCATTAATAATAATATTAATAAATAATTAATTCATATTAGAGTGATTTTTGAAGGATCATGTGACTCTGAAGACTGGAGTAACTGAAAATTCATCATTAAAATCACTGGAATAAATGATTAAATTAAATAAACTACTTTTGAACAGTTATTCTATAGTGCAATAGCATTACACAATTTTACAATTTGTGCTGTATTTTTAATGAAATAAATGCAGCTTTGGTGAGCAGGAGAAGCTTATTTTAAAACATTTAAAAATCTTACTGACCCCAAACTTTAGACCAGTAGTGTATATAGAAATAAATATTTTTTTTTCGGTGTCATGTAATTTTGAACAAAAGCTGGCAAGAATGAAGATCTTTTTGGAGTTTATTCCTGGTATTTGAAAAGCTTAGCAAACTTTTCAGAAAAGTTCTATTGAGATCTCTGGGGCTTTGCCTTCTTCAACATGCATATCTTTTCTACGGAGTATAGAAAATACACTTTTCTACTATTTCCAAACGAAAGCAACAGTTTTTACATTTTTTCAGTGCTTATTGCAAAAAGACTAATTCTAGATTATCAGACGCTCTGTTCCGTTTTCTTACAAATGCTATTTCACTGAGAGAAAAAAATTCAGCACATATTTGCATGTTCATTTTAATGCCACACTCTCAGCAGCATTCACTATGACTGTCTTAAAAATTAGTGTGCAGGCACACAGGGTAAAGTCTCAAGCATTTAATTCTGACACATGTGCTGCAAGTCCTCAGACAGGCAAGTGTGAAGACAGAAAAAGGGAGAAAAGGCAAGGGGGGGGGGAGACCTAAACGAAGACAGAGAGAGCACGAGCGCCAGCCTTTTGTCGTTTCATGTGTAATTTGTGCTCTCTTTCACCTTTCGCTGAGGGACTGTTTCTGTCAGGAGAGGAATGCTCTCCAGCAGCTCCGAGAATGGATGACTGACAGGCAGCTCTGGGTTTGGTTTCAATAACACCGAGCACAAACACTGTAAATTTACAGCTACGGATGACTCTCTGAAAAGATCACCCAAATCTCAGCAGTCGTAACTCATTCTCCCTCTCTTTCTCCACCTCTCGCTCTCTCTGCGTAGCAGCTGGTTGTACTCAGTATTGGGCCTGACACGGCACTTTGAAATAGCAATCAATGCCTTTATACTGCAGGGAGGACTCGTAAAAGTGTCACGGCCGGAATATACGGCACCGTATTTCATCGCTTTTCTCTATTTTTAAACGCTGAGTTATGGCGGTGGAAATGTGTACCTATTAAAGGTGATATGATGTATTCTCTGCCTTGTTCTGAGGCTCATTCATCAAGTGGGGACCGAAAAGAAAACTGCACCCACTTCTTCACCCTCTTCCCTCCCCTCCCCTCTTCCTCTCCTCCAGCTCCGCAGTTCTAGCGGCCTGTCGAGGGTAATTTATAGCACGCAGGCAGTGTAACCTTCTGGCAGGCTTTGTGGAAGAAGCTTGTGCTCTCTCTCTCTTGGCAACTAATAACCTTTTATAAGGCTCAAACTTGGCCAGGTCATTGGGCACGGGAGACAAATCCAGACAGGACCAGAAAAGTAAAATGCGATTGAACCTGAGTTTGCTCTCTGCTGAAAAACAAAATCAAATGAATCACGGAAAACCGGGAGGATCACCTCTAAACTAAATGGCAAAAGAAATCAGAGAGGACAGCGGTGAACACAACATTATATTTGATGCTGATTTGGCTTTTTACTACTGTGATTTAGAGTCATACAAAAAGACAGTGGAAGAGTAGGGGAAACGGTTTTAACGAATGTGATTCTGCACAAGCAAGCTAAGGAAATATTTCACTGCCCTTAACATAGCATCTGAAATGAGTATGCACATGCCCTGAGAACAAATGCCTGGCGTATGACTTTATCAAGCTCTTATGTAGTAAAACAGTTTGCTTTTCCTCGCCCTGATAGCTTCCTTGTTTTATTAGACCATTTAATTTAATAAAATAGTTGGGCTGCAAATAAGAACTGGATAAAAAATGACAAAGAGCAACTCTTTTACATTTTAATTAAAGCCCATTATACAGTAGTGATTTTAAAACTACAGCTATAAATACAATCATGACTACAGCCTAAAAGGCTTGCAAAAACAAAAGCATAATCATAATATCCTGATCTCTCGAGTGATCTCACAGTGAAGTATTTCAAGTTAGACCAAATGTTTGAGATCCATTTCCTTATCCAGTCTGTCTTATTCGTTCCTCGGCTGTGACCTCGTCTTGACAGGCGAACAGTGCGAGATTAATGAGGTGGGCGGAGCAGTATAATAAACGTTTGTTTGAAGTGACAAGGCTGATAGGTGTTGATTTACTTACACACTGATAGGCTTTTAATTGAGCGCCTCCATCTCTCATCACATCAAAGTCACCATGACCGACAGGCCGCTCCTCCATACAGCAGCTCGTGATGACTGACAGCTGACACTCGGCCAGTTTTCCCTCAGGCCTCAAGATCTCACTTCATAAATTCAGTCAAATCCTGTACTACTATGAAAGATACATCAATACAAAGATAATACGGTCACAACAAGCACAGAAAAAGCATTTCATAGTGTACAATACATACTTTTTAAAATGTTACACTTAAATATTTAATGAATTAACATATTTTATTTAATAGTGAAAAAATAGTGAAAATGTTCGGGAAACTAGTACTATTAGTAGTATAAAAAATTTTATATTAATAATAAGAAATATATCAGCTATCACAGAGAACCAATCAATCTTTATTTTAAAAAGTAAACATGGTTGTGTCAAATTTGGCATATAGACTTAAAAAATTAAAAACAAAAACTCAGTTTTTAATGGCCACAATGGAATTCTACTTAGGGGTCATCACCACTAATAATTACAGATTTTGTTTTTATATTCTTGACAATGTCACACTATTTTATTGTGAAAAAAATGTACAA
>NC_079439.1:25584889-25692389 GCF_903798145.1 Danio aesculapii | reverse complement strand
AGCTCCCATTCTCAGAGAATTCTGGGAAAAGCCTTTCCTGTCATTTGTTACCCCTGCACATATGTTGTGTGTGTGCGTGTGTGCGTGTGTGTGTGTGTTATTCGCAGCGAACTACATAAATCTTCATTCTCGACTCTCGATTTTTTTTTCTGCCTCTGTTTCATGATACATTCCTTAACTGTGTTTGGTAGACTCTCTATCACGTCTGTCACGCACACACACAACACTCCACCAAGACGTGGAACGGTGCGCTTTTAAATATTTGATCCTAAAAATCTCACAATCACTCGGAAGGATTGTGAGGTTTGTGAAAGCACAGAGAGAAGGAGAGTGCTGCGTTTTACAGTTCTCCAGGGTTGGTCTCGCATGTCAGCTACACTCCATAAAGCTGTCCTGTCCCTCTTTTTTCACAGGATTATTATTTCTGGAGAACAGACCAGGCATGAGCTGCAGACTCCCTGCCTCTGGGCTCCCTTTTCATACCACTCACCTCATAAATCAGTCACAGGTAATTAAATGCAAGTGATTTGCATCCTTTTTGTTTGTTTGGCTTTGCCGTCTCTCAGTCTGTACCAAAGAGTGACAAACCGTTCCGTGCCAGGCAAGTATAAAAATATCAAATGTAAATTGAGAACGGCAAGGACTGCAAATGTTAAATAAAACTAGCTATTTCAGTTTTAATTCAATTATTTATTTTTTTCCCTTTCAAGCTTCACGTCAGTCACTGTTTCGCATTAAAATGAATGTTGGCCTGCTCTAAAATCCCGGTAGGTTTTCTTCTGCACTTCGGTAATCTGTTCTGAGTGACCAGTGAACAATATGAGTGGGCTATGGTCAAGCAGGAAGTCTAGCCTCTGCTTTTAGCCCTTTGTTTAGTCAAAGTTATGGTAAAGCCCGTGCTTTGATACAGTCATGCATAGGCGAACGCCTTCAGGCTTAACAGGGATTGGTCAGACAGGCCTCTTAAAGGGGAGGCCTGCCCCTTAAAATCCACAACAGGAAATGACCATCCGTCATTTATACGTCAAAACAGCTGTTAGCAGCCCACTTCAAGGCCAGACTTGAAAGGAGCTCTTCCCCGTTGTTCCAGCCCGCCCTCAGTTCTTTCTCTCACTCTCTTTCTCTCTTTTTTATTTTCCCTTCCTCCTCCTCTAGGGTGCCTTTAAACTCCCTCCATTCCACCCACACCTTTGCCCCCTGCCAAACTCACTTATCCTGAAAATGTTTTTGTAAGGCAATCCATCTTAATTCCAAACCATTGGAATTCTAAGATTTGAGGTTTTAGGTTTGCGTTTCATGTTTTTTGCAGCGATCCTTCATTTTCTAAGAATAAAACAATGGTTACACCCTGTGATTCTGGGTTTTTGACTAGTAACATCACTTCTAGACAAACGGAAACATTCCAGACATCTTGACCAAACTTTACAGAGTGGCAACAGGGATGGCTCAGCAACTGTAAAAGCATCAACAAAGCGTCAAGCCACATTAATAGGCTCGCTGACAGGTTAGACCACACCTGTCAAAAGCTGGAGTATCTGTTTGTGTGAAGCAAAGACAACCGATCTGTTCAAAGGAAGCGATCGAATCATCTCACTTAACCCCGAGCACATCATCTATATTTGCATGTTCCTATAGTTTTATAGATTTGCACGGGCATTACAGACTCTAGTATAGGTGGCAAGTGATGGATGACACTAATAATGACAAAGCAAACATAAGGGCTGTTGACAGAAGGAGAGGTGACTTCATTCAACCACCGCTGCTATCTCTCAACACACACACATATATGCGCGCACACGTGCAGAACGTTAAATGGCTTTAGACGCCGCAGGTAAAGAGATCCTTGTTTAACAATGGCAGATGCGCCTGTATGTGGACTCAACGTTGTGTCATTCCTGAACAAATAAGACAACGCGCATTCAAAACAATCTACTGTGAGATGCATCTCTGGTGTTGCGAGACAGAGTGACAGTTTAATTAACTTAACAGTTTAGATTAGTGAGACAGAAATAACTGTTAGGTATGATTGAGAGCGGTTTAATACTTTGCCACTCCAGTCAACTTTGATCGTCTGAAGGCACTTGTGAGTGTGTGGGAGGCTGTTTGTGTGTATGCTGTATGTGGGATCTAAAATGACAGGTTGCTGACAAGCTTAAAACTCTTTCTGCCTCTGAAATGCAGTGTCCCGAGGCCTTCATTCCTCCCTGCGCACCATTATTAAATGAATATTCACCTCTACCACCCAGATACGCCAGACAAAGCCCTGCAAACACATGTTTGCCTGTGGCTCCTCCTCTCCTTGGGTCAACAGTTCATGCATTCTGTCTTTTTGTCATTTTTATTACACTAAGGCAGGCAACATCACCTTTCAAGAAGCTTCCCAGGTGCTCTTTGTTTTTAACCCCGAGAACAGCTTCAGAGATGAGCCCTTTCTCATGTCTCTGACTCACCTGACAGGTACTGCCGTTCAGAGCAACATAAATTTTCTCTCACATCCATACATTAAGAGTGTCTTTTCATGCTGTGCTAAATGAGGGCAACCTTTCTACAACCTTCAAATTTAAATATTGCAGAAATGTTATACACACATATCCTATGTCATAGAATATAAAATAAAAAATATCATAATATGATAAAATATTATTTTCTTGCAAACGAGCCCCAACTCAGCTTCAATTTTAAGAACACACTTGCCAAAATAATGTAATACAACTTGGTCCAATTTAATAATGCTGGGTATAAGCACTCACGAACAATCAAAGCCATTAAATATACTGAACTTCAAAGTTACTTAGACACGAATTAGCACGGTCTCCCTGTAATAGCCTCTGTCAGGCTTCATTTTTCAATGATTAAGCCAATTCATTGCATAATTAAGTTAGCTAAATTACTTCAATGGCAAAGTAACATGGGATAATGTAATAAAGTTATTAACATTCCAGAACTGGAGGCGCACACATAGGCATGCTGTTATTATGTATGAATGCATTGCACAGTATCATTTGACTTGTTCGACCTAAAAAAAGAACTGCTACCACAATCTCTGCTTTCCCTTTTAATACAACCATCTACTAGCACAGTTATCAATGTAAGAGACAAATTATGTTTAAGTGTAAAACACATTTTTCATTAGAAATACATTTTTCACTAATTAATGTAGTATGAGGGGTTGTTGTATTAAAGATAAAAAGGTCTAAAAATTGCTTCAATGCACTGGTGATAAATCATTGTGCTTTCTAAATTTCAAACCAGACTTGTGATTTCAGATGATTTAATTTAAACCTCGTCATGCCAGTGCACTTCAAAAGCACTAATGTTTATGAATGAGGTTTTATTTTTGTTTGTGTGTGGCTGTCTGAGCGCATTCGACCACATGAGCATTTACACTTTGAAAGCAATCCTGTCTAATGTGTTTTCAACTGCTTTTGAAAGTGGCTGAAAGTGGACAAGCTCACAATATTCCAGATTTAGCAATGTCCACTCATGATTAGATCGACAAAAAAACATCTTATAATACCAGGCATAACCTTTTAGACTGACTAGTAGCTAATAGGCATGGGACAATAACTGTTTTAAGGTTTACCGCGGTTTGGATAAGTCAAGGTTTTAAAACCACAAAAAAAAATCTTTTATACCTTTTATTGAGTGTTTTTTGCATGTTTTTTTTATTTTGTTTGTTTAGGGCAACAATATCTTCAGTAGAAAAGGACCGTCCACATCAAAAGCTACTGGTCAGCACATGATTCAGCAAACATTTGAGAAACAAATCTCTAATAAACCAACATCATATGGTGCTGTGTGCACCAAATGTGCTATGCACCTAAACAGTGCAGTGGCTTATGGCCCGTTTCCACTGAGTGGTACGGTACGCTTTTATGGCCGTTTCCACTGTCAAAATGTGTACCGAACCGTACCACTTTTCAGTCACCCTTTGCAAAGCGTACCAAGGGTACCAAAAGGCGAATCTCTATCGCGAGTGTCTATATTTGAAATAACGAACTTCTTGAGCTAATGATAATAACGTGCGCTTGGTTATTGATGTGCTTTTGAACCCCCAATCCTTTCAGAAACTGACAAACGCGAGAGTGACGTGCAAAAAAACTAAGAAGAAGCTGGAAAAAACAAAGGAGCAAATTATTTTTTCAGCAAACGTGAACAAACTGCCATGTTTAACTATTATCATCACCTTTTGGACTATTATGAACTCGGGAATGATGAAATTACTTTCTAACAAGAGTTTACATGTGCTGGTGAAGAATAAAGACACAGATGAGAGGTTTGCTCTGACTGTGGGCTATATATTTTATGTTGTTTTTGAACGCAAAGAAGGACTAAATGTATGCTGTGTGTAGTTTTTTCTGTAAATGGTAACATATCGAAGACTAAGGGTTTGTTTGTGTTCATATATATTGCATTTATTTATTTATAAATAAATATTTATTTATAAATAGACGTTACAGTAGGCTATTTCATTGATCATATATCATTGATCTGCAGTTATAATCAAATTATGTTCATAGAAAAGTTAGTAATAAACATTTATACAGAAGTATTTATGTGTATAAAGCATCTGTTTTGTGAGAAGTGCTTCTCATATGATATGGAACGACCTGTACAGCTTTACTGTAGACATTTTCTCGAGTGAAAATGACGTTGACGGAAACTTTCTGTCGTACACTACGCCCACCAAAAGAGTACCATTGGTACTCTTTTAGCAGTGGAAACGCAAGCTTGATAAAGGTGACCCGTACCGTACTGTACCACTCAGTGGAAACGGGTCATTACTTACTTTATACCCAAAGAAAAGAAAGATATCCAAAGATGCACTTTTAGGTTGTAAAGAAACCTGTGTTTCGTAAACTAATAAAGATAGCAGAAGTCACTGATTTATTTTAATTATTCAGCCTGACATGTTCACTGTTCCAAAATATTTTAAATGTTTCTTAAAATAAAATGTTTTGTGTTTAATAGGGAAAAAAGTTTTTTTTTTTTTTTACAGAAAATATTTTAGAGCAGTGATCACAATACCGTCATACCGCAAAACCATTATATTTTAGCCAAGGTTTTCACACTGTCAGAATCTTATACCGGCCCATGCCTAGTAGCAAACAAATAAACACAGTGTAAAGTATAATGGAATTAAACGTTACAATAAATTGTGAAAACAAAAAGGCTGCTTTTGATTTTATTACAGTTTTTTTATTATAACTATACGTGTTTACATTCACCAGTACTATTTAATGTAAAACTACAAAACAAATACCAGCGTAAAATGGCATTAATATATCAAATAAATGGCAAACCGGCATGCCACAGCCTTTGCGTGTTTTGACATACAGCGATCAAACACTTGGCCAGCGGGTCCGGAGCGAGTCAGAGGAGAGAGGAGGACAGTCTCCGCCTCTGTTGTGCCTACCCACTTATTACCGATGCAGATGCATGTGATTGGACGGCGGCTGAGCGCTTTGAAGTTCTCCCTCAGATCTTCAGTACGAGCACAGTGTATATGCGTACGGAGGGCGTAGTGAACACACACCGGAGAGCGCACGGACCAACGGAATGCCATTATTTGACACGATATTCCGACTTGTTGTCTCTTTCTTTTTATTTTAAAGACAAGTACACAAGACTTCTCTTATTTCTCAAGTCGTGGCTTGCGCGTGAAGGACTCGCGATCCTGCTGGGGTTTCGAGCAACACCGATTCGGTGACGGAACGATGTGGAGACGGAGTGTACGTTCTTCTTCATAGACACTGTAACAGCTCTCTTTCTCTGGACTACAGGCAGAGCTGATGTTTCAACGGGATATTTCACGGGATATAATGTCGCTTGGCTCTTTACTGAAAACACTGGATATCTCTAAATGAAAACTGAACACCCGCCCCGTCGCTGCCCTCGACAGGTCTCTGATCCGCCCCGATCCAGATGAGCGAACTGCCTCCTGGATTTGCAGTTAGTCCACGGAACCAGCAGACCTTTAAAAGTCGTTACATTACCAACGATAGTTCGCCCTCTTATTTAGGACTCCAGGTCGACTCGATCGCCTCACTGCCGTACCGTGATCCCGCGCGTCAGGAGAAAAGGCTGCCTATACGGATTCTCAAAATGTTGACCGCTCACACAAGTCACATACTTCACCCAGAGTATCTCCAGCCGCTCAGCTCCGCGCCCGTGAGCATTGAGGTACGACTTCTAAATCATCTATTTCTTACTTCTGTGAAGTAAAATTATACCCTTTTGTATTTAATAGAGCTGCGTGTTTGTCCTAGTTTGTGCGTTTCTATATAGCGAAAGGGTGTTATCTTCAATTAGTGCACGAGTCGTGTAGTATACACATTATTTTGCGTCAATGTTTTTTAGCTTTATACTCCATGTTGGGCGGCTTATTTTAATGTGTAATTCGGATTTAGCCGAAAGATCCTGAAAGCGATTCCGCGGCAGTTTGAAGGATTTAGATCCGGATTTAGATGAGGCCGTGCTCTGGCAACATTTTAAGGTTTCACATTTCCTTAATCGCTACTGACGTGCGCCTTTACTGCTCTTATGTGGTTAAAGGTTCCCGCATCGGCGTGCTTTTTCGGCACACAAATGGAAGTTCAAAAAGTAAATTGTGCAATCTTTTTAATAACTTGTATAAAACAATGCATGCTCAGTGCACTTTGTGTGCATGAAGTGCTGCAAAAACTACAACAATATGTCAAGTGATTTAATTGACCCTTAACAAGCAACTTAACATCATTTAAAATAAAAATTCTTTACCATGCAAGTTATTTATGATGATGATGATGTCATTTAAAAATAATCCAAGCGTAAACAGAATTATTGCATCTTCCTTAAAATATGGCATATCACTAAGGGCATGCCCAAAAATTGGTTTGTGAAATTAGGTGTCATTGTCTCGGTGCGTAAGTAAATAAAACCATTAATTTAAAATGTCTTTTTTGTCCCCATAGCTGGATGCTAAAAAGAGTCCCCTAGCATTGCTGGCTCAGACCTGCTCTCAGATCGGCAAGCCAGATCCTCCTCCCTCCTCTAAACTGGGATCCCTCTCCTCCAGCAGCCATGGAGACAAGGACAGCCGCTCCAGCAGCTCTAGCCTGAAGTCTGGGGAGCATCAGAACCTAGATGACAAGTCCAGTTTTAAGCCTTACTCTAAAACTGGATCAGAATGCCGAAAGGAGGGTGCTGGGATCAACAGCTCAGCAGATAAAGCAGGGTTCAGAGTGCCAAATGGTGGTTCTTCAGCTGTGACGTGCACGTCTTTACCTCCGCATGCCCCATCTCCACGGGCCAGCTCCCCTCAGCAAACATCTGGACAGTCACACACACACCGGCAGTCTCAGTCTCCTCTTTCACAGAAAGCAGCACATCTACAAACCACCCACATGGACTCCAAAGCTGCGGGTTCAGACCCAGGGAATGACAGCAGCAGCAGTGGTAGTGATCGCAATGGCAAAAAAGATTCAGACCACAATAAATCAAGCCTGGACGTTGTACAAATCGCCAACTCCAGTCATGCACGTGCTAGTGTGAACTCCAGCAGTGCCAGTTCCTCCAGCAGTCCTCAACCGGACAGTAAGACTGATCCCCAACCCCCTCAGCCCAGCCTGGGCACAGGCCACATCGCCCCTGTGTCACCCTTCAAACCGGGCCACTCTGTTTTTCCCCTACCGTCCTCCACCATGGGCTACCACGGCTCCATTGTCGGGGCCTATACCGGCTATCCATCTCAGTTTGTGCCTGGGTTGGATCCATCTAAATCTAGTTTAGGAATGGGTGTTCCAGGAAAGCACCCCAGCTCCAGTCCTCTCACAGGGGCCTCACCTCCCTCTTTCATGCAGGGCTTGTGCAGGGACCCATATTGCCTGACCTACCCCAATGCACCCCACCTCGGGGGCAGCAACTGCTCTTCCTGTGTTCACGATCCATCATCAGCCCTCAAGTCTGGCTTTCCTCTTATGTATCCCACCCATCACCTCCACTCCCTCCACCCCAGTTCTCTGTCCTCTAGTGCCACCTCATCTCTGTCCCATCCTCTGTATACCTACGGTTTCATGCTGCCCAATGAAACGCTCCCTCATGCCTGTAACTGGGTCTCAGTGGGTGGCCCATGTGACAAACGCTTCGCCACCTCAGAGGAACTCCTGGCCCATTTGCGTACACACACGGCTCTGCCAGGTGTGGATGGGAAGCTACTTTCGGGCTATCCTTCTTCTGTCTCCTCTGCCGCTTCCTGCCATCTCCACTTGCCTCCTCCCAGCAGCCCAGGGGCACTTCCCAGTTCCCTGTCCCTGCGTGGGTCACCGGGTCTAGGTTTGGCAAGGTATCACCCCTACGGGAAGACACATTTGCCAGGAGCTCCATCCCTACCTATGCACTCTCTCCCAGCCACAGCGCCCTACTATTCTCCCTATGCTCTATATAGCCAGAGACTGGGCTCAGCTTCTGCTCTTGGGTACCAGTGATTAAAAGACTAAGGACAGTGTAAAGTTAATGGCATGAGCTCGCTGAAAAGCACAGGAACAAGCAGGATTCCCCTCTAAAGAAAGAAGAAAATAACGGATTGTCACATCCGTTGAGGAATAAAATCTCATCTGCTTTGGATGACTGCTAATTAATGGTCATCCAAATTTCCATTAGGATATTAGGGAGCCCCTTTGAACTTTAGGCGGAGTGCTAATGAGAATGCCGGAACTCCTTTTACTTTATCTGATCAATTTTTTTTTTTTTCTCCAATTTACCAAAAGTGTGTATTTATTTTTCACTTGAGCGCTTGACTGTTTGTTTCTAAGGGACATTTGCTGCCAAATTCCATTCATTATTATTTTCACAAAGACGCAGTATTTTCACAGATTGAATATGGATGCTCCCATAATACACTTTGTAATAATGAAATGTTTGCAATGACGGACTACAACAAATTATCTCTCCGACATACAGTCTTTCTGTTAATGTCACTTTCTTTCATGCGTTACATCTGTGCAACTCAGTCTCTTTATTGGAGAATGGATGAGCATGACTTGGTCAACAGCTACTTTGTTCCTTATGATTTGGCGTTTATTTTGTACTTGTACAGTTCAAAGAATAAAACAGAAAGATGTGATATATTTTCTATTGTAGCTGACTCTGCAAGTTGGGGATGGAAATGGAGAGGGGAAAAGAATTCAAATAAGAGTACTATGTTGTGATGGCAGCGCTATCCATTTAACAAAGTCTTATTTTGTGTAATAAATGATACTTGATTACATTTATAGATGACGTCACTTGCTTCTCTTTTATATATGTTTATTACACTTTTAATAACATGAGTTACTATGCAAAACTACCAAACTTGTAAAACAAATTACTGACCAAACTATCTCTATCTATCTATCTATCTATATATCTATCTATCTATCTATCTATCTATCTGTCTGTCTATCTATCTATCTATCTATCTATCTATCTATCTATCTATCTATCTATCAACATTTACAGATTTTTATTTTGTTGGATGCCATTTAATAAAATGCACTGCACTTTCACTTGAACAACTAATCCTTGACTTTATCTTTCTACACTACTGACAGTTTTGTTCCCTATTAGTTCAAGCTATTAACACGAAATAAGGTCCTCTGTCTGTTTACTGTTCTGCTCGTAATGTGAAAGTGCAGTGTTAGTCACTGCTGCTTGTTTGTGCCTCTGCAGCATTGTGTAAAGAGCTGCATCAGCACAAGGGAGTATTGGGTCTTAAATACAGCTCAATGATAGCCTGGTAATAACCCATGGGAGCCATGCACTCACTCCCAGTGCACTCTGATGGATTGCCTTGCTACACAAAGGGCAAAAGATGACAATGGGAGGCTGTTAATAGAGAAATATTTATCAAATGCTTGACATGACCCCCTGGAGTGCAGTCCCCATTGTTTGACCCGAGTGTGTTGTAACCTATGGTTCAGAAAAGTCTGCTTAATGCTGTGCTGCAAAGAGGGTCAAGATTCAATATTGTTGATGTGATGTGAATGTCTTAGGCTTAATGTCTCATACAGATGCAGTCAGTGTGTACAACTCATCTTCAAAACCATTACCCTAAAACAGTATGAGTGGAGCTGCTTTTAAGCACTAGGATGAGCCAAACACACACACACACACACACACACACACACACACACATATTCTCAGTTCATTAGCACTTCAGACAGGAGAGGACGCAGCACAGGTGTCATTTGACAGGGCCATTAAATGAATAGATCACTCCACTGCCTCTGTTAACTCAGGCTATCCAGCAAGGACACAGCATACGGTTCCTCTTATGGGAAACCAGGAGGTCAAGACTAGAGTAGAAAAGGCTGAAATGAGAATCTCCACTACAGGTAAATGTTTCTCAGTTCCATCTCTAGATATTAGTTAGACACAATGTAGACTTACTAATAGTAAATGGTCTATTCAAAACACAAGTCACATGCCAGAATGATGTATAAACTGCAGTTGAGAGTCTCTAAGCTGTATTATTGCATTTTGTTGACATAAAGAGAGGTTCAGATCTTTAAGAAAGGTTCAGCGCCAAGAGTCTATTTTAGAAATGGTCTTGAATGACTTCCTGTGAGACTCTGAGAGGAAGTTATTTAATGGAGTTACAGACTATTTGGGCAGAGCCCAAGAGAATTAAAAACTTCATAACATGGCTTACATCACCCCTAGTGGTAAGCAATGCAACTACAAAGACTGAAGAGAAATTGCTGAATTTAGTCAAGAGTTTGTCTTGTAAAGGTAGAACTCTGGAATCATATCATGTTCTCAACATTTTGATGAAGTATTAGAAAAAATACCTTTTTAGTTAAAGCCGGTACAGAAAGGTCAAACTGAGGGGAGGACTCTTACGTTTTATTCAAAAGCGAGGGATTAATCCTACCATCACCCCGTTCCCACTCGTTCATCACATTCCTGCTCTATGCTTCTCTCCGTCTTTCTCCTCATCAATCTCTCCCTGCCATTTATCTTTCTCTCCCTCGTCTCCCAGGCTCCAGCTGAGTCAATATGCAGTCACTCTGTTTCTGTCGCCTGCTTGTGGAGGGGAGGGGAGCTGGATGGATGTGTGGGTGGGGGTGTGGAGTTAATTTAGTCCCTGACCAGTGTCTTCTCAGCAGGGATACACCTGTTTGATTGATCTCTTTCTCCCTTTCTCTGCTGTCCCACTGGGCTTAGAATGGAGGTGGGGGGACAAGACCCCCCCTTTGCCGAAGTGTCCAGTCAACTACCGAGGAGAGAAAGATTGTGTGTGAGAGAGAGAGAGAGCTGCAGCCCATCACAGCAGTGTCCCGGGCAGGCAGCCCGGCAGCCCTAGTGATTAATGACGACAGGGTGTGGAGCTGCTCCTCAATTAGCCGCCAAGTCCACAGCAACTCATGAGTCTGACAGCCCCAACCTGAAAAAGAATGAGCGAGGGAGAGAGTTAGATCACCCCTCCCTCGCCGACTCTTTTTCTTAGGCTGTCTCTCTCTGTTTAGATCTTGTCTCTTGTCTCTCTTCACCTACACCCTCTTTCTCCCCTGGCTTCTCTCCTGTTACTTTCTTGTTGTCTCTTTGATTACGTTAGCCTAATGTAGACTCTCTCTCCCTTTGCAAACTTCCATATACATTACATTCTGTTAATTACCGCATGAGTACTCTGATGACTGTTTGTCATGGTGATACAGACCAGGCCGCTCTCTTTCTCACACACACACACACACACACACATACACACACTCTCCTCAAGCTCATAAAGCAATCAATCACCCAACTGCTTCTGCTTCATGATTTAAAAAATCCACTGAAGGCTTTCCACGGGACTGTTAATCACATCAACCACATCACAAAATACTACGCCAGCAACAACAACAAAAAACTGCGGCGGTGCGCACCTCTGCCCAGTGATCTCTTAGCCATCCCATTTGTCTAGTGAAACTGTGCGTATGCGTGACGACAGCCTGACAACGCAGGCAAACGAGTGTGTCGCAATTATGGCTAACCACTAATAATGCATTCCACCGCTACAGCTGGATTCCATTTGCAAACGCGCTGGGGGAGCACAGCACCGATGTCACGAATGTTGTGTGCATGAAAATTCGTGCCTTGGCACCGGAACGGTGGGGTGAAGATTGATCCCAAGTCATGCCCGGAGTGACAGCACCTTTTCCGGCTCTGCTTTGGAAAATGTTTCAGTTACCTCATGCTTCCTCTATTATATGTAAGCATGCATTCTACAGAGCAGAGGAAAAAAAAGTTAGGGTTTTTCAGACTTTTAGTCCATGTCTATTAGCTTTGAGACTATACACATTACCAATAAAAATCTGAAAGTCTAAACATCTGTAGGATTTCTTACAATGTTTTTGAAAGAATACGTCTATGCTTTATTTATTTAATCAGAAATACAACGAAACAGTCACACTGTGAATTATTGTAAATAAAATTAACTTGTCTATTTTTATAAATTGTACCATATAAGTGATTCCTGTGATGGCAAAGCAGATTTTTCAGCACCTATTATAATATTTAGCATTAATTAATTACTCAGAAATCATTGTGGTATGATCGACCATGTCAACATTAAACATTAAAACAGCTGTTCTGGATCAGGACTCAAATGCAAATAAATAGAAAGTAAAAAAATAAAAAGATTAATTTGAAGTTTACTAATCCGTTTTGATTAAAGTGTTAAGTGCTACTTTACAAGTTTAAAGATTTTCATATCTTGCTCAAAATAACCAAAAATATTGATGATATATCTCAATTTATGTCCAATAAAATGCTGTCTAGATTGACAATAGCAAAAAACAAACCTTGCTTCCTTCTTGTGACATAAACTAAAACCTATGAAATCTGTTCAATGTGTGCAGTGACCCAACACGGAAATAAATTGCACTCAAGTCATTTTATGGGATTTTTATATGTATCTGGCCCTTACAATAACTATAACTACATCCTTTTAAGAATAAAAAATGTCAGAATTTATATTCCATAGTGACATCTGCTGGGGAATGTTTTCTGTTTCTATTATGCAACTGTTTTGATTTGCCGGATAACATGATTGGACATTATGTGCTTTGTGTGCACTTCAGTGTCAGGATATATAAACAGTATATATAACCAGCATATAATTCAAACTACTAGCTACATTACTCCAGAATAATGTGCTTTAATAAAATGACCAATATATTGTCATCTGTGAACCTTACTTTGAGGAATATGGAACGCTTGTTTATTTTACCTGCTGCCCTCAGCCTAAGGCTTGGTATAACATTGTCCTAATGTTTAAATACTACTGTCATGTGCAGTCAGGGTTTAAGTGGACTCTATGACATCATTTATAAACTTTCAACAGGCAATGTTAGGTGCGACTATGACACAACGAGGTGTTAAACCCAAAAGGTCAACCAATCCATGAAACACTATGCATTAAGCTGCTGTCTGACACATGCTGGGCAGGAAAGACTAAAAGAATTGGTGATGTTAAGACAAAGCTGGAAAATAATAAATCCTGCTATGTATACAATATAGAGTTGAGTGAAAAATTTTTATTTTTTTCTTTTTAAAATGATTTCCAAGTGGTGTTTAACAGAGCAAGAACATTTGTAACTGTATTTTCTACATTTTGTCTTCTGAAAAAAAAAAAGTTTCTTTTCATTCATGCATTTTCCTTCAGCTTAGTCCCTTTATTTATCAGGGGTCGACACAGCGGAATGAACCGCCAACTTAACCAGCATATGTTTTCCACAGGAAATGCCCTAGCTGGACACATAGCTGCACTCATTCATACACTATACGGACAATTTAGCTTACCCAAATCACATATAGTGCACGTGTTTGGACTGTGGGGGAAGCAGAGCACCCGGAGGAAACCCACACGAACACGGGGAGAAGATGCAAACTCCACACAGAAATGCCAACTGACCCAGCTGGGACTCAAAACAGCGACCTTCTTGCTGTGTGAAAGTGCCAACCACTGATTTCTTTTAGGTCAATATTATTAGCTCAAAAATATTGGCTATAGAGAACAAACCATTGTTGTCCAATGACTAGCCTAATGTTAACCTAGTTAAGTCTTTGAATTTCACTTTAAGCTCAATACCCAGGATGCATTTTTTTGTTTTTAAACACAGTGGCGCAGTAGGTAGTGCTGTTGCCTCACAGCAAGAAGGTCGCTGGTTCGAGCCTCGGCTGGGTCAGTTACCGTTTCTGTGTGGAGTTTGCATGTTTTCCCTGCGTTCGTGTGGGTTTCATCCAGGTGCTCCGGTTTCCCCCACAGTCCAAAGACATGTGATACAGGTGAATTGGGTAAGCTAAAATTGTCCGTAGTCTATGAGTGTGTGGATGTTTCCCAGAGATGGGTTGCAGCTGGAAGGGCATCCGCTGCGTAAAACGTGCTGGATAAGTTGGCGGTTCATGACATTTAACATATAAATGTACACATATAAACACATATAAACATATACATATAAAGTCTGTCTAATCTGTCTATTTGATGATTAGTTTTGGGCTATTCTTAGATGTCTATTAGATTTTCACTGACAGCCCAAGTTTAGCCTTGTTTTAGCCAAGCTGTCTACATTTAGATATCTATTAGACGTAAAATAGCTTGCTGTGATAGCTCAATTAGCATCTTGTAAAAGAACTAGTAAAATACTGTTATCATGGCAAAGACAAATGAAATGCAACACAGGCTCATTCTGAAAACTTAGCCCTATATGCTTTCCTGGAGATCGCGAAATATGTAGCCAGAGCTACGTACGGCTGCATTACGTCTTTCAAACAAACACTAAGGGGCGGTATGACACCGTTCCTTTTCTCGCTAACCAGCTGATCGCTTACCTGCATATGGACGGCTTTCCTGCTGTTATCAGTTTGTCCAGTTAGCGCTTCATGTGCGTCAGCGGAATTGAGATACAGAGCGGAGTTGACTGCGATGACGAGGTTTGAGTCCAGTGAAGAATGGTTCCAGAAAGCAGAAAAATAAAATAAACAAGTAAATAACATGGTCAGAGGGTGGTAAAATCTGAAAACTTGGTAAAAATCAGGGGGGCTTTTCTTTTTCTGGATTTCAGTCAGCCAGTCAGTGACCTCTGTTGGATTTACATGCGAAGAGCAGCCGCAAATGGCACTCAAGAGAGAAATTTGACATCTGAAAAAGCGTACACAGCGGCATCTGGTGGATTCGTAAAAACAAAAACTGCAAATAAATATAGCTCCTGGGATGTATTTTGCTCTCTCCAGAAATGTATATAGGGGTACGCAATCAGAATGAGCCTGGGTAGAAGAATTAAGTTATTAAAATAATTATGTTTTAAAATTTGTTGTAAATAACCTCTGTCAAACAGGACATGGTAAATATTTCTAAAAAGAAGTCAAATTTAACAGGAGGACTAATCATTTAGACTTTAAATGTACATACAACTACTATTAAAGGTTAAATACGTGTCCTCACACTCAAGAGCGAAGGGCACATAAAGCTATAGAAATCTGTCAGGTCTTGTTTAATGAAATCCACTGAGATAAAAGTACTCTTGTCAACACCCTGCCATTATTCTTCATAATGTGACAACCCTGTACATACCACACGGCTCTGAAACTTCTACCCAAGGCCTCTACTCACCAGATTTTCCTTCCGCCCTCTGTCAGGATATTTTATGGACCGTCGATGTTTGTGTATGTGTATGTGTGTGTCTATGTGGTAGCGAGTGTACACCACAGAACAGCCAAGTTAATGTTATGAGAAGCGGCAGGGGTTACTTAAGCAAGAGCAAAAGTTTTCCAGAGCAATGTGATTATTTTTACTGACTCAACACACCCCCACTCCCTTTTAGCAGCGGTGATGGTAACCACTCGGTCTCCTTGCCCTCTCTGCCTTGGCGGTAAGCTAACCCAGCTGTTCTCAATGCCATTTTGGGGAGAGGAAAAACCGAAGGCAGGAGAGGGACAGAAAGCGAGAGAGAAGCTGGCAGGGAGGGGAACAGACCTGATTATCCAAATACAGTCATTAAAGGGGAAATGTGTTTTTCAAACTGTCAAGATGATTAATGAGGGGGAGCAAATCCTCACAAATGCTCTTGTTTAGTCTAACTGGCAGACATGATCCTGGCCACTGATTAATGGCAGTGCTGGTGCGTGAGGCCACCGCGAGGTGAGATGAGTGGGTGGGTGGTGCTGGGGGAAGGTGTTAGGTAGTGGAAGGGCGTCAGGACGATAAAACGTCACAGAATGTTTTAGAAAGAGATAGAGAGATGAGAAAAAGTGCATCAGAGTCGTCTGCACAACAACAGTTTTCTTATCTTCGACACTTTTTTAGAGGTTTAATGAGTTTAAACAACAAGGCTGCATAGCTTCACCTCACAAAAATGCTCATTAGATGTTTTTGGCCAAACCCGCGGCGGTTGAACAAATACTGCGGATGTGATTTATGGCATAAATAACCATGGTAATAATTATAGCATACAACAGACATGCTGTAAAGTAACAGTCATTAGCCTAAGAAGAAAAGCAGACCCTGTCAACCCTACAGGGATCTCGGCATTGTTTTTTGTAGTCAAATCATATGGAAAACCTTAACAGTGTGTGTGTGTGTGTGTGTGTGTGTGTGTGTGTGTGTGTGTGTGCGTGTGTGTGTGTGTGTGTCTATGTGAAGACAGTTGACCTTAAAAGTGACTGATTTTCCTCCTGGCATGAGCTAAAGTGCTGATACCTGACTATTTCACTTTGCTGACCTTAAAGAGTGGCAGTTACAACTTGCATACACACACACACCCTTGCTGCTACAGGTTAAGATTTCTGTGGCATAATGACACAAGAGCAAACATTCATTAGCCACTGTCTCATTGGCAGTATTGGAAACCAATTGGTCTGCGAGCTATTCATCAGGAAAGCAGACAGGCTAACAATTCATGTATGGACCGCAGAGCTATTGGCCTGTTCTGGGAGGTCTTCTTTAGACTCTTTAGGTTACAGTTAAAAAAAAAAAAAAAAAAACACATGTGGGTAGAAAATTAGCCTGCCACTAACCTACATCTTCTTTTGTCCCACATCAAGCTGACCGCTGTATCATTACTCAGTCCTTTTCTAGGAATTGTCAATAAATTTCATGTAAATGTCTCAACAGAGTAAGGATGACGCACTTGTGCACAGAAATTCTGGCAGATAAGATTGAGCTGATAATTATTTCCATATTATATTCATTAAGCAATAAATATAGCTGAAAGGTCTTGTTTTCATTTTGTTCAAACAAACATTTAAACTAAAAACAAAGATAAATATATTTTGAGATAAAACATTTGAATGCTAAAAGGGAGTATTAGAGCATTATAATATACAGTAATATATTATTCTCATTTTGAGATTTGCAAACGATTGTATTTTTTTTCTCAATTACAAATGGGGTGATTAAGTATGCACAATTAAATATCTACAGTTTGATATAGATTTAATTTAATATTTTATATTATGATAAGATAATTCTTATTAATATTAAGATATATTCAGATTTATATGAATTTTTATTCATTTTATTTCTATATTTGTTATTTATCAGCAAATGTGTTTTTGATGGTAATGCAGGTTCATCTCAAGCCTGAAAGGACAAAAAGAAAATAAATAAAAAGTTTTAAATTAATTCCCAGAATGCAGGCCTTAATGCAAAGTCAAATGTGTATAGTCAATAGAAAGCACCAATTATTTCCGTGTAAAAATAACCACTACAGGCCTTGAGTGGCAAGAAACGGCTGTTTTTATTTCTAGCTTGTAATTATTTCTTTCAGTTCTTATGGCTGCATGGTCCTCCTCATGACCTCTCTTTTCTCTTATTTAGTCCCTGTACATTAATAAAATGGTGAACAGCTGTGATCCTCTCTTAACATGAGAAAATGTAAGGCTGTACATCTCTTGGGTCCTTTCTCCATATCATCATGTTCCGTTCTCTTCTCCCATAAAATCCTTCACTATGCCTCCCCGGAAACACAAATGACCCAAACACACACACCATATCTTCGTCACACTAAATCAGAGATGCCCAAATTATGGCCCGCGGGCCAAAGTTGGCCCTTTGTATCCTTTGATTTGGCCCGCCAGAGGGAAAATGATTGGGAAGGGTTGGGAAATGCCTTTAACAGAATTTCTCATTTATACTTTATTGTAACCTTTTGTTTGTTTGCTTTATTGTTGAGCTAAAACAGCAAACTGAAATTAAACGTTTCAATTAAATGTTGTAAATTAAATGTACACCCTGTAACTTAACAAATAGAGAACAAATCAGAAGACATCAGCGTGCAAATCAAATCAAAGGCAGGTTCAGCATGACTAGAGTATTCGGCATTGAATTCCATTGTTTTATAAATGGATTTTAATCATTCATAATTACAAAACCGTTTAATGGTTTTATTGTGATAAGTTCATTAAATTAATATACATTTTCAAAAAAATAGAATGCATTAGTAAATACAGTTTCCATTTATTTATTTATAAATATTATAATATTATAAAATTAGAAATTAGAAAATTAACCATGGCAACTTTAATGTAATGCAGTTTGCTACTTTCTTTCGGCCCACAACTCTCAATCAAGCTTAGCTTTTGGCCCTTCATAAGAAAAAGTTTGGGCACAACTGCAAAATAAATGACGCAAAAGCCTCTGATAAACTTCAGGTCAAATTAAAGAACAAACTCATGTGATGTAATTATGAACATAATTATGCCACAACAAAGTTAGTTTGGAGTACGTTTGAGGAGTTCGAACAAACTCAGATATAAAGACACAAAATCTGTCACAGGGGGATACCTTTTCAAAAAGTTAAATTTTGTACCATACAAGTATACATTAGTACCTTTAAGGTTCACTTTTGTACCTTTAAGGTACTAGGAGGCAGTGTTAATTTTGTAAAACGAGACGAGAATGTGAATATTCATTAGCATATCAGAATTAATCTTGGTGTGTGATGTATGACACACACACACACACGCACACGCATGCACGCACGCACGCACGCACACGTTTAAAAAAGTAACTGATCCACAGTAGATGCAGAGACAGTATAAAATATTATTTATTTAATGCCTAAAATGTCGGTAACTCTGGTGTAATTTGAACGGAAGGCAGTCTAACAATATCGCTCCCGAGCGAGCGAGCACGTGCGCATCCACGTGATGCTGTTTATGTTTATGTTTATGTGTATGTATGTGTGTGAATGAGAGAGAGCGTGATGCTATGTGTCGCTGGCTTGGTGCTGTCTGTGTGTGCGTGTGTGTGTGTGTGTATATATATGTGTGAATGAGAGAGAGCGTCCTGCGCAGATCTCTAATAGGAACAAGACAAACAGGTGACTGCGAACCCAAGGTCGCATATACGGTATTCAACTTCTGAATGGTTTAGGCACAAGCCAACAGTTTATTATGCACGGTAATACCGTATACCAAGGTAAAATAGGGCGGAGGTTTGACGGTATCAAAAATTGGATACCGCCCAAGCCCACCGTAAACCATATGGGGAGGAAATAGCTGATACAAACAACAAATCTAAAGCAACATCAGCATGCTAAGGAATCTTCTTTTAATTCTTCTAAAAAAAAATTTTCTTCACCCAAGTGTGTGCTTTTGCTGAACCGAAACGGTGTAGCCTCTCACTGACCTTTAGAGAACTGAATCTGTTAGATTATACATAAAAAATTATTACATAGGTATGATCCTTTTAGCTGCGGGTACAGTTTAGCTAACCCACTCTAGGTTCGCGTGTGCTGTCTGCGTCTGCCGCGATCGTCATGACAACAGCCATTTCTAGTGTACCTCTTTATCAACACGAAAACTGCGTCATTCAGGACGTCATTTAGCGATGTGATTATTTCTTACTGTAAGAATGTAATGATACTGTAGTGCTACAATCTGCTTATCAGGGAGTCTCATACAATATAACGAAACTTCCTTGAAGTTTAGCACAATTTTACTTTTTACTTACATTTTTGCTTTATAATTCCTCTATGAGAGTTAACATAGACATAGGACTGAGTGCACAGTATACAAGATAACAGATTATCATTTGCCCATCATAAGTCCTTACTTTACTTATTTACTTAGTGCTATACAGCTGAGCACCATGAACTGTATATCCTGCTATAGTCTGACATTGCAGAGTGAACTTTTAAAGATTTAATTGCATGAAACTGTTCAACAGACTGGTAAAAAAAGACTAGTAGTTTACCAAATTAAAATAAAGGGTTTGCTAAATAATTGCAAAATCCGTCATTTTTAATAGGCTATACTGTTCTTGCTCACACATAATTTTACATATTACTTATGATATAAATAAACAATGCATATCAAATTTTTGGTCTTAAATGGAGCAATATATTCCATATTTTAATTAGACTGTTTTATTTAATTTTAAGTTAGAATATTTTGTATACAAAAATGTAAACAATATTTAATTAAATTACACTTAAATTAAAGCATAATAACATAATAAACTTGTTGTTCTGAGTCTTTGTGTTTTTTCACATCGACATCTTCAACGGTTAGTTTCTTCTTTTATTTGTAATACTCCTTTACAATCTCCTGTTTAAAGAGCTACATGACTTCACTGGAAAGCCTAATAGCAGAACTGATTCAAAACAATTCACTATAATCAGATGCTTTCTTAACTGCTGTTTTCTCACTGCTGTCATTTTAATTTTGTATCTAATTTGTTACTGAGATGAAAAAGCACAGCATGCTTACATATTCATCTAAAAGATGCTCACAGCAGAATGAGTGGCATTGAGATGCTTGCCATCAATTTAGCACACAACAAATTCCCACATCCATATAAGACAACATTCATTAATCTGGCTTGTAACAAATACACTAAGCAGCTCCTATCAGTCAGACCTATAAGCAGCTGATGGCAAGAAGAACCTAAGCATGTTAAATGCCCAGCTATCACTATAGATGACATGAAAAATTACAGGAGGAAAGGGAGTTAACCAGCGGTCCCCAAACTCTCTAAGCAATATCTAGATAAACATATATCCCTCGATGTGTTTGTGAGAAGATAAATCATGTCAGAGAGGGAGAACGATGATGTGTAGATGCTCAGAAAGAGAAAACAGAAAAGACGAGAGGGAGTTAATGGAGGGCACGGGTGGGAAGGCTGGGTGGAGAAGTCAATGTTTCTGAAGAGCTGAGAGTAGGACAGCTGTGTGCAAGTGTGTGTGTGTGTGTGTGTGTGTGTGTGTGTGTGTGTGTGTGTGTGTGTGTGTGTGTGTGTGTAAGGCCCTAGAAGCAAGCTCTGTTTGTGTGTGTCAAAGGGAGTAGTGATTAATGACCCACAGGCCTTGTTTCTCTTGCTTCCTTCCTCAGCAGCAATGTCACACACACACCGTCACATGTCAGCCTAATGGACGCAGGCAGACAGTGGCGAGAGTTGCCCGTTGCTCCAGACTCACACGCACATTAAGAACATGCATGCATGTTAAAAAAGTCCAAAATTTCACCGAACAATTCACGTCTGCGTCTTCACTCTTTGCACTGATTGTGTGCATGAAAGAAGTAAGAACAGGAGAAAAAGATGTTGTGTGTCAGAGAAAAAGGAGAATGTGCGGCTGAGAGAGAGAGGGAGAGAGAGAGAGAAGTCAGTGTTTGCATGTGTGCCGGTTCCCAGCCCTGTCAGTGAGCTGTCAGAGTGTGATTTATGGTTGTGAGACTCACAGCAGTCCTTGCTGCCAGTTCAGTATTGTTACAACTGACATCTAATGAGGCCAGACGTGCTTTCAAGCACAGCACTTAACACAGGCCTCCATCTCCACCAGTCACAGGCCCTCTTTTCTCCTCCTCTCTCACTCCCATTTATTTTCTGCATCTGGGGTGGCAGACCAAGGAAAAGAGGAAAGACACGGTCTTGCTGCGAGAGCTTACAAAACGGCGGGCGAACACAGATGAAGCTGCAGTCAGCAGGCTTTTTCTCCCCCTCCCCCTTACACAAGGCAGCACAATGGCAAATTAAACTAGAGCGAACCTTTATATTCTGATGACTTTGCTTTGAAAGGCAATATCTCACCGTTTTTCTACGCCATTCAATTTTTCAACTCTGCTCCAATGCTTAGTAATTGTCTGGAGGATAGTCGGCGCTCTGGTCTAATCATATTGGTGGCTGTGTCATTTTGAAAGGGAGGAGGAGTAATGCTGGATGAGAGCTCCTTGGCTTTGACTTTTTCCTGATCTTGGGTTTCTGCTGCGCTCCTCTTCAGGCTGCTAGCTTAGTCAGGACCCCTCGCAGTAATCATAAACAGAGCCGCTGGCAGCAGCACCCGAGTACTGCGCTCCCTCCCTGCGCCCCCTGCTCCGGTTCCTTGTCAGACGTGATTAATGGCACACGGGCCCGGTGCGCTTTGCGTTGCCAGTTCCAGCGATGTTCCCTTGATACTTAATGAAGTCTGACAAACTTCTTTTCCCTCATTGTGTTCCAGTTATTTTTCCCCGCTCCATTTAAGAGAAGCCCAATGTAGCTAAATTTGCCACCGCCGCACAAAAGCACAGGTCAGAGTTTTGATATTTATTGCGCAGTGGAGGAGCACAGCCTATAACACCGCTGGCAACGTCGGCTGTTTCTCAGGCAGCTCGTGTTGTTGTTCATACTTCAACTTTGAGTAGTTTTGATTGCAGTCATTAGATGTTCCACAGCTTACGTTCCAAGAACTAAAGGTCGTGGTGGCCTACGAGACAAGGTCTGTGGCGTCTCAAACACTTGCAATACAAAAAAAACATCCTTTACCATTTACAGGCATTAGATTAAAATAAAAAATAAAAAAGTGAGGGGAGGGGTGTAACAAATAAATAATAACATAAAAAATAAACTATGAATATTTTGAACTATAAGATTAAAAATGTGGCAGTTCATTCCGCTATGGTGACCTCTGAAATAGAGACTAAGGTCAAGGTAAATAAATTAATGAAAGAAGATTTAAAAAAAATGTTACATTACTTTTTTTAGAATAATAAATAAATAAAGTTGAACAGCACCACAAGTGGATAATTTTCAGATTAGCTTGTAAGTGCTGTGATGTTTACACTACTCACAGCAAGGCCGTTAATCGGGAAAATAGGTACAATTGGAAAGATAATTTACAAAGAAAACAACTTATACACTTAGGCGTCAGCACTTTCAGTCATGTTCAAATTGAAACTAATTGAAAGGATGAACTGTGAGCGAGACATTTAGCAAGCAGACAACATAAATTTACTATGAATGTAATAATACACAAAGAATACCTAAAAATACCCTAAGAAACACACATACTGTATTTTTGAGGTAATTCCAAACTTTAGATTTTGCTATGACATCTGGACTACGCCGTATAAAGTGCTCAGCATATATAAGTACACCCCTCACAAATCTATTTTTTAAATTCATATTTTAATAGGAAGCTATACAATATAATATTTGTGCATATACATTAGATTAGTCAGTACTGAAGCCAAATCTGGAGCTTATCTAACAAAATAACTTATGATAACGGTCCAAAAACTAGCACACCCAAATTTATATGTTATAGAAAAATATTAAATACAAATTTAAAACGAGAAAAAAAACAAGAGAAGCAAAAAAAAAATTCACAATTTTGTAACTTTTTTGCTATATTTGGTTTCAATTTAATTGTATTATCTTATCTATTGCAATTTCTAAATATGTTTGGTGACTAAAATATTATTTTAATAAATATATCTGTTTAATAAATCTGTTTTAATGTTTAAATGTACCAAAATACATTGCCTGTATTCACTGAGAAATGAATAAAAATATTAAGACTGTATACTCAGAATTTAAAAAATAACAAAAAGTATAATTTTTTTTATTGCTTATTGGAATATTGCATAATTTAACTAAAATGCACTAATTAAACTAAATATAAAAAGGAGATAAATTTAAATGTAGCAAATTTCGCACTGTAGATTACACAATGATTGTAAAGGGCAATCTAAACAGCATTAATTTCTATAGAAAGGAAATGCAACTATATTGGTTTATATGCTTAAGCAGCTGGACGTATTGAAGAGGAAAGTCAATTTAAGAGATGAAATTTACGATTTTCTTTAATTGACACTATGAAACTGTTACAAGGATTTTCAACACCATAAAGAAAAGGAAAAAAAACTATAGTATCTCCATTTTATTAATTCACAGTGTGTCTGTTTTGAAGACGCCAGCAGGGGGCTCTGTTGTTACAATTTAAAAAGTAAAAAAGTCAAGCACTACAGAAATGATCTGTTTTTATACAGTAGGTCTGTGCATTAGGCATGGGCCGGGGTAAGATTTTACTGTTATGAAAACCTTGGATAAAAATATCACGGTTTCACGGTATTTTGATCACTGCTCAAAAATATTAAAAAAAAAAAACTCTTTTTTTCCACATTGAACACAATATATTTTATTTTAATAAACATTTTAAATATTTTTAAAAAGTAAACATGTCAGGCTAAATAAATAAATCATTGACTTCTGTTGTCTTCATTATATTTAAAAACACAGATGTTTTTATTATTTTTTAATATCTTTCTTCTCTTTTAACAAAGTAAGCCACTGCACTGTACAGCTCTATAGCATGCTTGGATGTTGGTTTATTAGCGATTTGTTTTTTAGATGCTTGCTGAGTCATGGGCTGACCAAAAGCTTTTGATGTGGAAATACTGTTGTCCTAAAAAACTAAATAAATAGTCTTTAAAAACACAGGGGAAAAAAAGTAAATACACCATCGGAATGGTATAACCAACATTTTTGGCGGTTTTAAAACCTTGACTTTTCCAAAGAGCAGTAAACCTTGAAAATGGTTCTAGTCCCATACTGTGCATAAAAAAATCCTGGTGCTGCTGCATTTTTACCATGATCAGAGGACGAACATCTTTTACAATCAATTCAATGAAAAAATAACAATATGAACTTGACACTTATGAACTGTGTTCATAATACAGTTTTTAAAAATGAAATACCACAACTACTGTAATACACAATACACAAATGCAACATTAAAGCTGCAACAAGGATCAGATGAGGGGCCAGGAGAAAAAAATATTCTAGAATTTATATCACATTGTGAAAACTGCAGGTCTGTATTCAAGGGCTTTACATCAATTCATATCAATACTTTTATTTTATAGAACTTACTATAGTAAATAGTAATAAATCAGGGCCATACCTTGAAAGCCAGCAATTCTTATTTGTATATTTTTATTATGTCCACTAAAAACGAACATGTCTGACATAATTCAGAATTAAAGATTATGAGCTGAAATTTAAATACAACAGGGCACAGCTCTCACTAGAAAGTGCACTTTGCTGCTCTACAATTTTTTAAAAATTCAACAAGTAATGGCATGACAATGTGTTGATTCAGCCTAGTTCATAACTGCATTATATTTTCACTAAATTAAACTTAAATGTCTGTACATGACATTTCTAAAAGGTAACATTATAAAAATGTCAAGATGTTTAAAGTTCATCTTGACAATCTTTTTTCCCAATCAAAATATATTTGTTTTGTTTGTTTGCTTGTCTCTGAAATTTTAAATACTGCATTCGGTTGATGTCGCATTTCAAATTCAGAAAGCTTTAGACATAAAAGCATTCTCAAAGCTATGGTATATACACGTTTCACTTGATCTGAACAATAAACATGTCTCAAAAAATAAAAAAAAATGTCTCAGTCATCCAATGCTAAGATAGCTTTATCAGAAAGACTGGTTTCTACTGGTTAATATCAAACAATATAAACTGTATCCATTGTGCTTCATTTTATTTTTCTTGGATGTTAGTTAAAGACTGCACCAGCAGAGGGCGATCTCGCCACACAAATGTTTGTTGTACTGTAACTTTACTTTTGCCCCTTTCCTGGTTGTTGTGATCATTCGAATAAATGAACAACGAAAAATGTCCCAGAAATACAATTAAAAATCATAATCACTACTTGTACTCGTCAACATTGGCATGACATTGTCCAACGCTGACAGATGATGTTTGAGGATATTATCATTGCAAATTGTGTATACAAACAATAATGACTTAAGTGACAAACACTCGATAATCATAAATGTAGCTAAACAGCCGTGCACATTGATATTATAACCTAACCAGATGCTGCTTACACTTGCGACATGCAGTGGAATGGCAGAGCACGTGACTCAAAAGACTCCACAACACAGCATTTTCTGACCTCTCATATTTACAGCTCAAACTTCAAAGCCAAGCTAAACAGCGTTCTGTCAAAGTCTAGACATGTAACCAACAGGCAATGATAGAGAGTGATTTAAAGATGTTCTACCTGTCAGCATGATGTTACATGATAACTCTGTAGGCTAACTGTTTTTTCGTTATTTTCAAGAGCGCCTGAACTTGGCTGTACAGTAGGCCTACCTTGCTTTACTCGTTTCATCAAAACTTGAAGTTACGCCAACCTACATCCCAGTTTGAAACTTTCTCCATAGTCCTGAATAGTGTAGTAAAAGGAAAATGTATGTGAATATGAATATTTCTCACAATTTGTAGACTTCTAGCATGAGCACCTATACTATTTATTTGTTGTGCTTCAGGTGTTTACACGCTTTGGATATTTATCCACTTGTTAACCACTTTGTTGTGCAGAAGTACATACAGGTGTAACGTTAAAGGATTTAGTCATACTAACCTGGTTCGAACAGCTGTTTTACGGTGTTGAAAAAAGGCATTTTTGTTTCTCTGACAGCGGCTGTTTCAAGTTGACAAACACTTTCAAGTAGTTCGCGCCAAACAGTGTGTCTGTGATCACCTGAACGTGCGCGCGCACAATTTACCATGTAGGTAGGTAGGTTGGTTATATAAATAGCATAGAAAATGCTGAATGATCTTTTAACTTAAAGTTATAGATCACCCCAAAAGGTGTAATTTCTGCGTTCGTTATTTACCTTTCACTTGTTCAAAACTGATTTGAGTTCATTTCTTCAGTTGAACACAAAAGAATATATTTTGATGCTAGCTAGTATCTATCACCTATTGACTTTCGCAGTAATTTATTTTCCTACTATGGAAGTGGATGTTTAAAAATGCCAGCAACAAGCATTTTTAAAACATATTTTGTGTTCAACAGAAGAAGGAAAACCCCATAAACTCATTTAAAAATCACATGAGAGTAAATGGGGTAATTAAATCTTGGAGTATTGTCTTAACAGAGCATTTTAAAAAATCATGCTTTTAAAATGATAAAAATCTAGGATATAATAAATGGTCTTCAAACATATCAGATGTTATTAAATAACTTTTATCAATAGTTGTTAGATAAACAAGAAAGACCCTAAACACTGGAACCAGAAAAAAAGGGGGGGAAAGATGCTGATCTAAACTGACATGACTGCAACCTTAAAAAAATACAGATACAGAAAAAGATATTAAGAGTAAAAGGTTTTGCGGACAGGGTGAAATATCATGCCAGCCTTTATGGTTTCTACAGTGATACCCTCAAACCACATTTGAAGAGGTTAAACAACACTGCTTCAAGAAATGTACAAATAAATGCTCAATTGCCTTCTCTAATCCAGCATTTTTTCATGCGTCAATCTATAGAAATGACTATTTATTAGCGTTAAATGTTTGCACTCACATGCAAATTTTTGATAATGTAATATTGACAATTGCAACTATTGTTTAATAGTTTGTGCCTTTAAATGTGATTCATTATGATTCAGTTGCACATAATTTTATTACATAATCAGAATAGCGTAGTCTCAAACTTTTAAATGTAATGTGAAATTTGACTTATTCACCAATAAGATCAATAAAGAGGTCCAAGAAACACTTTTAAACCACATTATGGCCTTCTAACAAGTTAGCTATTCTTGCATGAAATTCATGTGCAAACAAACAGACTTCACAGGATCTCCATGACAGAATATTTAATATTCATCCATTCACAGGTAAAGTACAGTAGATAAAGGCGCAGCATTTGTACATTCATGGATCGCTTCTTACATTAAAGCAACCTGTTAACTCAAAATTAAGCTTCAGATACAGTGAAATGACTCGCATCACAATACAGAATGGTTCACTGGGTCAACAAAAATGAAAAATGTAAACGTCTGCTGGATTAGTGCAGTCCAAGATAGCTTAAACTTCTAGTAGTCATGTGATACAAATATTGTCAGTGTTCTAGACTAAAACTATAAAAAGACTTTGAAACATTATAGCCCTAACAGCAAAACATTGATAAAATTGAACACAAATCCACATTAAAATAAAATAAACTTCATTTCCAGAATGCAGAGAAGGCTCTAATTGCTTTACATTAGGGGGTAGCTGGCTGCTGTCGCAATGCCACAGTGATTCTTTAGGTCTTTAGCCATGTAGATGTAGCCTTTGTCACCCCATCTGTCAGTCCAGCTAAAGAAAGATAATAAAAAATGCATTTTAAGTAGTGCTGGCAAAACAAAAAATGTGTGTATTAAAATAATAATAAGTAAATTATACCTGTTCTTCACAATCCAATATCTCCTTCCAGCAACATCAGCACCCTCATAACCATAACCAACCACCAAGACTCCATGATCAAGTTCTTCAGTGCTACATGCCTTCTCGTAATAGATGCCTAAAGTTCAGTATTAGAAAAGGAGTTCAACCTCAGACTTTCAGAGCAAGTTAGGGCATGTCATTTGGTAATAGTTGTTCGTAAGCTACTATTTAAGCAAAAATCCAATTCCAACGACAGAGTTACCTACCAGACTGATAGAACTGGAAGGATTCATGTCCTGCATCAATAGCAACAGCAACAGGACCCACAGCAGCAACAGCCTTCATAAGAGCATGCTCTTTACCACTGGGGATGTCAACAAAACCGGTGTCATTTGCAGCACTATAACGGGGGTCATAATGGCATGGCTGATCATCCTGCAAGCAAAACAAAAGGAACATTAAATGTGAGGTCTCAAATTACCTAGTGGTCTCTATTCAAAGTTATTTTGACAAAAAGCTCAAATGTAAATTTTCCATAATCTGCAGATAACTTCAAGAGGATGAAAAACATGCTAGGAAACTGGCATAAAAATAATAAAAACTAAAATTGTTCAAACTGAGGGTGCGAATTGGAAATATCTATGCTGGAGAGGTAAATTTAACCAAATAATTTCAATGACTTTGACTAAATAAGCAAAACATTTGAGATGGTGGGATATCGCGAGTGGTCCAGTCGTTAAGTTTGGCTACCCAAGCACACGTTGTGCTGAGGTAAAGTCACAAGTTGGTTGCTTGTCAAGAAACTTAGTTTATGAAAATAATGATCATACATGCATACAGTGATACAAATCTATCATTTAAGGCAACTAAATTATAACATATGGGAACATGGCTAATGACCAGGGCCAGACAGAATCTGCAGACATTTTTTTCTATTTCTGCATAGAATTTTGTAAAAATCTTTATGCGGAATTATTTTGGGAGTATTATAACTAAAAACTTAATATATGAAATAAAAAATAATACATTTGTAACTTTTATTTAATGTTTACAATGCAAATCCTTCTAGATCCACTTATTTGGTAAACAAAGCAAGTCTCTCATATAATATATCTACTGAAAGACAGAAAATATTACTTTACACACTGTATTTTAAATAAATCAAATGAACATTTTCATATTAGACAATAATAATAGTGAAATAAATTTACACAAGTAGATCCCAATGAGAGGGCTAAATAGACCCAATGAAGGGCTAAAAATCTGCAGATTTCTGTGCACGCAGAGCCGGTGTGGGCCTACTAATAACACAGGAGCTGAAATGGGAGCAAAACCCTCAAGTTAACACCTAAATGGTTCTTACTGTTGCAAGATAAGGGTATGACTCCTCAGAGTCCAGCCCGTTGTTGTCTTGAACATACTGAAAGGCCTGGTCCATGAGGCCTCCATCACAACCATTATTGCCCTGCGGTCTGGAACAGTCCATCAAGTTTTGCTCACTCAGGGAAACCAGCTTTCCAGTTTTCCGGAAGACTTGACCCTCCAAGGCACCTGTTGAGCTGAAAGCCCAGCAAGATCCACACCGTTTCTACGACCACAAGACAGACAAGTCACCAAAGAGTAAAGTCACACATACTGCACTTTAGCAGGAAGTTATATTTTAGCTGTATAAGAATAAATTTAACTTATCATAAAACGTTTGCACATGGCTTCAGACTTGGAGCTCACCTGGTCTTTGATAGAAGTAACGTAGCCCTTCTGCCTCCAGTCAATTTGTTGAGGGGCTGTAAAAAAGCTGGGCTCTATGAACAATGAGCCCTTCAACTTCCGATTGGGGTCACGATTATAACCATTCATTGCCTGTCTGAACTCCTCATTTGACTAACAAAGAGAATGAAGAGAAAACGTTTAAGAAATCAGCCTTAAAAATAGAACTTTTAAAGGATCAAAAGATCCTCAATTTGAGAATAAAATATAACTTTACAATGCCATAGAATGAAAATCTGGATGTACTTTCAAAACATAGATACAGCTGAATAAGAGTGCATGGAAATGGCATACAATGAGCATCACAAGCCATAGTTTCCTCATTCTCATTTAAATTCCAGTCAAAAACAGGCCAATATAGCACAATTTTTAAAACAAACAAACAAACAAACAAACAAACATGCAACTCTGACAACAACTCCGTGCTAAAATAAATCTTTTTACCACTTCAGTTGAAAGGAATCTACTCCATTTTATTTTTTTGCCAACTGATTTATTATAGATTATTTGCACATGTACATTTTAGAGTATATATCATGCTGTGTGTGTGTGAGCATCAGAGAAGAGCTCTTTACTATTCATCGCCTTTCCAAATATGGTCAAAAACCAAGCACATTGTTTCAATGCATTCTATGCCACCTTTAAAGTATAAGCGGCTTACGCTGCAAAAAATGCTTTTCTTACTTAAACTTTTGTAACTTAATCTTGCTTTGCTTACTTTTTGGTCTTGTTTTTAGTCCAAATATTTAAAAGAAAAATAATAATGTTTCAAGAAATTATTTTTTTTTATTGAATTTTTCCTTAACTCTTGGCAGATCAAAAACATCTTACGTCAAAATGAAAAACAAGATTAGTTGTTTATAGACAATTCTTAATTTTGGCATATTATTTCTTAAAATAAGACAATATTTTTGCTTGTCTAGAAAATGGTTCTTGCTTTAAAATTTTAGACTAGAAATAAGAAAAAAAAATCAATTAAGAAAAGCCTGTTTTTGCAGTGTAAATCTTCAATCTAAGATGCGGCTGACTGTGATTGAATCACTTAACAAGTAAAAACCAGCATTCCATTGATGTGAATGTCCTTAATGAACTGATCTGGTTTCACACCGATGAAAGGGCACACTTGATTTTCGATTGCCTGTTTTCTAAAAGCTGATTTGACCATTTGAATTGTATAAAGCAATAAAGAAATAATAACTTGACTATAATGCTAAACTACTCACCATGTCACCAAATTGGTTCATTCCCAGTCTGAAGGTGTGTTTGCCCACTGAGTGCTCAAGGTTGTGTAGCTCAATTTTTCTCAAGTTCTTCTCCCAAACCATTCTCCTCCAGCCCTCTTCTTTCTGGTGAAGAAAACAGACATTTTATCCAATGCAAAAAGCCATTTCATTATAAAGACAAATATTGCTTGATAATCCCACCTCATGATAGCTTTTTCCATGCCAGCTCTTCCATAGGTGCCAGTGGTCATCTAACTGCAGGTCTAGTGTTGGAGCAGCAAATACTGCACTTATGCACAGTGTGACAAGTGAGGCAAACAACATCATTCTGCCTGGAAGACTGTGACAGAAGAAAACAAGACACAATTTGAAGGAATGTCACAGGAGGAGTTGCACAAATAAAAGAACGTATTTTAACCAATTATCAATAATTGCCATTCTAAATTCATTCAAAATAACTCTTAATAAAGCTGCATGCAAAAAAGTTGTAATACATTGTTCAACATTAAGTCTCTCTGACTTAGCTTTTAAAAAATCATTTACACTGCATATTTTTTAAGTGGACTTCCAAATTCACATCTAAATGTGTGCACTACAAACAAAAATAAGCTTCACATAAATTTAGCAAGCAACATTTCTTTAGAATAACGGTAAAAACTAATTAAAGATATAAACTTACCTTTTACAAGCGAAAGAAATGTTTGACTGTCAATGTTTACATCTGAGGGGGTTTTAAAGCGTGTCCGAGCACTTAGGCGGTCTCTCATTGGCTGACGGTGAAGATGAGCAAAGTGTTTACAGCCAATCAGGTCCAGCGAGAACTTGATCTTCTCGTGATCCAGCATCACAAGATCGAGAATTCATCAATGGAATATGGTGATTCTTGTGTTATTAGCCTACTTTGACAAGATTAAGTTACATTCGAAAATACTTTACCTAAATGTACAGTTAATAAAATCAACGCGTACAACATTACTGGAAAGAAAGCATAATGAATCTGACTATTCGTGATTTGATTGACGTAGAGTGTTTCAGAGTTTGTCGGGTGCATTTCCATCCTTGTTTGTGCTTGTCAAAGAAGCGTAAACTTGACAAATCCGACAAGTTTAGACAGAAAATAATCCAAGTGAAAACACAGAGGCCATTTAGAAAACTCTCCGAGTAAGCGTTTTTAAACAGCTTCAGAGACTCGTGTTTTGTACTGCCACTTAAAATGCTAAAAATAGCAGACACAGAACTTATTACCTAAGCTTGATCTTGGACTTTTGGTTGCACAGCACATTTGTGACATCATTTGCATACAGATGGTCTTTTTTTACGTTTAAATCTTTTGTTGTTGTTAATGTGAAAACAAACAAACAACAAACAATAAGTCTATATGCAAAATAAAATAATATTTATGAACTTTACAGGTTGGCCTACTAACAACTAGCCTATAATATTAATGATTATATATAAAATGCTCAGCATAACTGAGTACACTGCTTTTTGAAAATCAAGGTTTGTGTCCATTTCTCAATGAATATAGTAGGCAGTGTATTTTGGTACATTTAAACAAAACAGATTCATTAACAGATATATTTATTAAAATAATATTTTAGTCACCAAACAGATTTAGAAATTGAAAGATAATACAATTAAATTCAAGCAAAATATTGCAAAAAAATCACAACCTACAAACTTTCAACAAAATTTTTTCCATTTTTGCTTCTCTTGATTTTTTCCTCTTTTTTAAATTTGTATTTATTATTTTTTCTATAGCATATACATTTGGCTGTACTAGTTTTTGGATCATTATCGTAAGTTATTTTGTTAGATAAGCTCCAGATTTGGCTTCAGTGCTGACTAATCTATTGTATATGCACAAATATAATGTTGTATAGCTTGCTATCAAAAAGAAAGATTTGTGAGGGGTGTACTTATAAATGCTGAGCAATTTATATGGTATTTTTTTTTAGGAATTGTATTAATGTATATTTATATTTAGTTTTATATTTATAGTTTCAAACCTATTTGTGGAAACTGTGATACATTCCATTTTTTTCTAGTTTCGTTAATTAAAAAAATTATAATTAATTGATCATTTCATTAATTTAAAATAAAACACTTAATAACACTGCAAAATGAATGTTTGTATTGTGTTTGTGTGTGTGTGTGTATGTTTGAATGGTAAAATATTGTGGCTTCCACAAAAACATGAAGCAGCTTAACTGTTTTAATTATTAATAATAATCCAAAATGTTTTTGAGCACCAAATCGGCCTATTACAATGATTTCTGAAGGATCAATGTACACTGAATACTCTAACATAAGACTAGTCTTAGAATCAGCTATAGCCTCTAAGAACGCTTGAGTGAGCTGATAATAAATAAATCACCAAAAATAACTTTTAAATTTCCTTAATTTATAAATACAATACAAAAGAACAAAAAATTGCATTCAACATATCGTCACCTTAGAATTAGAAGGTTCTATCTGATATTTTTGTCAAAATTGAGTTATTGACATATTCTTATTAAATGACAACTTATTTACATTATGGGATGTTTTTCATAAGTTGTTTGAGACTTTATATTTAAAAACAAATGTTACAGACATACTGTTTGCTATATGGAATGCAAAAACTTTGCAGCTCAATTTCCCAAAATCATTCAGAATGCAAATAGAACCTTAAAATTCCAAGGTATGTCTCAAACATAGCAAGCAACAGAAAATAAATCTGTGAAATCTTATAATTGATAGTGTGTAAATTTAATACTGTTCAATTTAGTTGTTCCTGCCAGTTACAAAGTTTCTAAATATTTCAAAATACATTTGTACATTTCAACAATCTAAATTTGCACTGTTCCCTGATTCGCTTTGCATTTAAGTATTTCATGTGGCTTAAATAAATCTTCATATTTGTATTTTTTCATTTCTTAATAGAAAGCTGTGACCTGTTTATCTTAGGTGTTAATGACTGTGTTGTGTGATAATATACTGTTTATCATGATTCATTTGATCAGCAATTGATGTCATCAGTACTTGAAAGAAGCCAAATGATCAGATTGAGTGGAAACCTGACGTTAAACAAAGCAAAAAAAGACCAATCAGTCTGCTCTTCCTGCCAATGAGCTGCGTGTTTATTCTAGAAAGATCACTCAGGACTCAGGAAGCTTTGTGGTTGACATCAGTAAGTGAATCAGATGTCCTGTACATAGAGCATTTCTCATTGCAGAAATAGAAAGAGAAACTTTGCTTACCTAATTCAGTTCCTAACCTATTATGTATAATATTTACAGTACTGTTTATTTATAATTACAGTATAATTACACAAAAATCCACAGTGATTTATACACAAGACAACCTTGCCTGGATCATTGACTCTTGTACACTGCCACCATCTGAACAACATGAGAAATGCAGATTGGTTTAATGAATAATGTTGGGTTTTTTCACTTTTTACTCCAGACATTTCAGATCAACAATGAAGACTTTATTTACAATCAGTTGTTTTTGAGTTTAAAAAATGTTGCTTATCAAAATTCATCACATTCTGAGGCCAGATCAGGGGATAAAACCGAACTTCCAATAAACATATAAGAGCAGTAATTTCTTTCTTTCTTTCTTTCTTTCTTTCTTTCTTTCTTTCTTTCTTTCTTTCTTTCTTTCTTTCTTTCTTTCTTTCTTTCTTTTTCTTTCTTTCTTTTTCTTTCCTTCTTTCTTTCTTTCTTTCTTTCTTTTTCTTTCCTTCTTTCTTTCTTTCTCTTTCCTTCTTTCTTTCTTTCTTTCTTTCTTTCTTCATCCTCCTTATTTTATCATGAAAAAGTCAACATAAAGTCCACAGTTAAAGGGACAAAACACTTAATATACATATTATAGTACAAATAAAAATGTATAAATATCATAAAAGCAAGAATGATTTAAAGGGAGCCACTTTTTTTAAAAAAAGACTCATATTACAGGTCGTCTAGGGTTAAGAAAAGTCTTAAGATTTAAATAGGAAACATTTTTTGAGCGAGATGCTAATGGTCTAATGCAATACAATTATTTATGCTAAGCTAAGAAAAGTGCTCCCACTAGACACAGACATCGGCTTAGTGGATGAAAAAATGGTAAAACTCTGTTCTGTTTACGGTAGTGAATAGTATAAAGTGGAAGTTTCTTAAAACTAAACTTTATAACTATGTGCCAGTCAACAAAAGTTTTTTATCCAAGCATTAGTCTATGCATCAGTGTCTTTTTAAAAGCAGTCAATTTAATATAATTCATCAGCATGGTCAATTGAATGTCCAATACTGACATTGTGTTAGGTTATTTCACATGCAGATAGTCATCACCGTCGCTCTCTGTACATGTGCTCTTGGGTCTGTTCTGTCTTCCAGTGTCCAGTGCAGTCTTTGCTGGATTTCTTCTCCTCTTCTAAGGGACATTGGTCAAGATAAATAATTAGTGGCAAAACATGTACATTTCTGTGTAAACATTCACTATATCAATTGGTGAAGAGTATTTGCATAGGACATTAGTTAAATACAATATATCTTGTTCTTTAAAATGTCAATTTTAGGATAATTACCCTATAGCAAACCACTCCAATAGTGATTCCACAAAGTACTATAAAAGCTGCTGCTCCCACTGAGATCACCATGATGGGGAGACCTGAGGACATCAACACAACGTCTCATTTTGAGCTAAAATTTCAACACACATAATAATTGAGGTTTGTATTTTAACCCAATTGCTGAGTTGAGCTTATTAGGTTATTTCTGGGTTATTTGGAGTAGTTTTTTTTTTTTTTTGCATTACCTAGCTGGCTCAAATGTAAAGTCTGCAGGTTTACCTTGAAATTAAGCAGATTTTATATGCTGTAACTGTGGGTTGTTTTTCAGTCCAGTGTTCATCCATATATGCACAGCACCATTTAAAGGACAAACTTTGTATGAAAGAGACTGAATAAAAATCCCAGGAATTAACTGAGATGTAAACTTGTCATTGTGGTTTGGATAAAGCACGGCTGAAGTAAAAACAGGATACCTGTTGATTACACTGACTTTAAAATATTTAATTTTTACTTCTAAAAGGTCTGTTAAATTATTTTTAATAGAAGAAATATTAAATAAAGGATTAAATTAATCATCTATAAGATTAAACAAATTAGTTAGCATTAATAGTAACTGCGGAAAAGAATGACTAAAATCAACCAAATATTTAGGGTTAAAGGAAACAAGTTGCTGGGTCAGGTTAGCCATGTGTTCTGTCCTACACTAACCAAACCACTGAACCAAAACACAGCTGGGTAAAAAACAACCCAAACATGTTTTTTTGACACAACATTACTTGCATTTTATTCAATCACTATGGACGAAGGTTTTAGTTAGAAATGATCTCTACAATTCTGTAAAAAAATAAAAAATGAAAGCACAAATGTCCAATGTCCAAAGGTGAACACATTTATTATTTAAAGAATAGTATATTAATACTTTATTAAACAATTTCCAGTAGCACTTAAAACTTGTGACACTGCTACAGTATGTGTCATGTGCCTCATACTTAATCCTGAATGCAAAATGATAATCAAATATAGGCATAAATTTGACAAAAACCGACTCATAAAAAAGACCCAGAGTGATTCCGCTTCTTTAAAAGCAGCAAGTTGACTTTACTCAAAAAAGTAAGTCAGCTGTTGTAACCTGAAACTGTTAAGTTGTCTTAACTTAATATTTATAATATGTAAAAAAAAAAGTAAAGTCATAATAATAAGCAATAATAAGTAAAATCAACTAATCACTTTAAAATCAAATAATCTTACTTACTTTTTTATGTAAAGTCAATCATTTTACAGACGTCTAATCGTTTTACAGTGTAGCACCAAATGGTTTTAATTTGTATGCATAATTATAAAATATAATTTAGCATCATACAGAAATAATTATTTAAATCTTCTTACCATTTTCATCTGGTGTCTTTTTGACCAGTTTAATTTGTCCTTGAAGACTTCCATGTGGAAAAGTACTGAGTTTATAACAGTAAGTCCCAAAGTCGCTCTCTTGTACATTTTCCAGTACAATGGTGTCGTTTGATTTTGCAGAAAGGCGACCAGAATAGCTGATGTTAAATACACTGAGACCATGATGAGGGCTGAACACAAAAACCTTCTCATTTGGACACCTGCTCCATTCAGCAAGCGTTACTATTACACTTTTATTAACCTTCAACTTAAAAGGTGCATTCCCACCCAACAGAGCCTGAATCTCTTTATCTTCTGTTAAAGCCTCTAAGAAAAAACAAAAACACACAAGAAGAGATATAAATACCAATTCAATGACATAAACATGAACATAATATCATTTTCAGACCTGACCTGAACAGCACAATTTCCCAATATGTATCACTTTTTAACAGTTTATGAATTGTGACACCTAATGAAGGTTATATACAGCGCTCAGCATAATTGAGTACACCCCATTTTAAAAATGAATATTTGAATTATAATTATCCATTTCTCCGTGAATATAGGCAAAGTATTTTCAGTGCATTTAAACAAAACAGATTTATTAAACAGATATATTTTGAAAACAATATTTTAGTCACCAAACAGATTTAGAAATTAAAAGATGATACAATTAAATTCAAGCAAAATATTGAAAAAAAAATCACAACCTGCAAAATTTCAACTAAATTTTTCCATTTTTTGCTTCTCTTGATTTTTCTCTGTTTAAAATTTGTATTTAATATTTTTCTATAACATATAAATTTGGGTGTACTAGTTTTTGGACCGTTATCGTAATAATCTAATATATATATGCACCAATATAATATTGTATAGCTTCCTATTAAAAATATGAAGTTAAAAGAGAGATTTGTGAGGAGTGTACTTATATATGCTGAGCACTGTAGATATGAATAGATCATTTAAGTTCTTTCTGGTATATAACTTTTCTTCAGCATTCTTGAACATTCTTCAAATTCAAAGTTCATTATAATATAGTCAAACACACACAGAAATGACTACTTCCATTCAAAAGTTTGACGGCAGAAAGATTTTCCTTGGAAGAGATGCAAATAATAAAATGTGACAGTAACAAAAGATGATGTTCATTAAAACGTACTGTCTATCAAAAAACTATTTGTTATTCATCACCAAATAGCAGCTCTCATCATTATCAGAAATTAAATGTAACATGTAATAAAATGTCATTTTAAACAATATAATATATAACTTTTCTGTATTTGCTCTATTTTATATGAACTATATTTAGCCTTAGTAATCAAAACAGAACATCTCACAAAAAAATTTACGGACCAAATTTCTGAAAAGTAGAAAATATATATAGTTAGTCTGAATTATTAGCCACCCTGTTTATTTTTCCCCCAATTTCTGTTTAACGGAGAGAAGATTTTTTCTGCACATTTCTAAACATAATAGTTTTAATAACTCATCTGTAATAACTGATTTATTTTATCTTTGCCATGATAACAGTAAATAATATTTTACTAGATATTTTTCAAGACACTTCTATACTTAAAGTGACATTTAAAGACTTAACTAGGTTAATTAGGTTAACTAAGCAGGTTAGGGTAATTAGGCAAGTTATTGTATAACGATAGTTTGTTCTGTAGAATATCAAAAAATATAGCTTAAAGGGGCTAATAATATTAACCTTAAAATGTTTATTTAAAAAAAAATGCTTTTATTCAAGCTGAAATAAAACAAATAAGACTTTCTCCAGAAGAAAAAATATTATTAGACATACTGTGAAAATTTCCTTGCTCAGTTAAACATCTTTTTTTCACAGCCACAGTTCTGCAGCTATCTTTATGGGGACTTTCCATTACTTTTATACAGTACAGAGTGTACAGTATATTTCATCCCCCAAAACCAACCCTTACAGAAACATTCGGCAGCTTTACATTTGCAAAATACTTCATTCCATCTGATTTATAAGCCACTTTTCTCATGGACCAAGTAAAATTCTCCACATGCTCAAAATATACACTACCAGGTAAAAGTTTGGGGTCAGTAGGATTTTTAAATGTTTTAAAATAAGTTTCTCCTGCTCACCAAAGCTGCATTTATTTCATCAAAAACACAGTAAAAATTGTGAAATGTTATTGCAGTATAAAATAACTGTTCAAAAGTAGTTTATCATTTCATTTAATCATTTATTCCAGTGATTTTAATGATGAATTTTCAGCTTCATTACTCCAGAGTCACATGATCCTTCAGAAATCACTCTAATATTAATTATTATTATGGTTATTATTATTAATGGTAATAGTAATAAAAGCAATAATGACTGAAGTAATAAATTCATTTGAAACTACATACAATAAAAAAGCAGTTATTTAAAAATGTAATAAATAGTCAACATTTTTTTTACATTTAGAAAATTCCACCTTGATAAACAGAATAATTTTCTTAAAAAACAACATGAAAAACACCCAAATTTTGATGGGTAATGCACTGGTATTGCTATACATGTAGGTCCCTGCCATGTAAGGAATACAAGGTACACACACACACCTGTTATAAGAGTTATGAAGAGTATCAACAGACGAGTCCATTGTTGTTCAGGATGAGTGTGTCTGATCCTCATGGTGTCTTGCACAGTACAGGATGTGTGATTCAGTTTAAGACAACACTCGCTCTATAACCCATCAGTCGGGGGCAGAGTTTCAGAACACTGTATCTTAAAAAACACTTCCTGTATAAAACTGACATATTGAAGTGATTACAGAGGAGGTGTGATAAATGTGCTTTTTGTGAAAGAGCCAAAGAGACGCCCTTTGTAACTGCGGTGTGTTTTAGTAAATAACTGAACATTCTGTTTAATCAACTGCTTTAAATTTCAATGTAACATTAGTAATAACGATAGGATCTAAATATACAATATGCTTTTTAAATGATTTTATAAGCACTCATGTTTTTGTGCTTTCTTTGTCTTGTTCTCATTGCACCCTGTGGTTTGCACAAAGGTAAAAGGGCCAGCGCTGCTCAGAAACCACTTCCTGTCTCCCCTCCTGCTGCAAATATAGGTCACTCATTATGGCCCTTGCACCGCTATCAACACAAGCTCATACTAGAAAAGCAGTCTGCCTACTATAAATGACAGAATTCATTTAGACACATTTTCTTTCTTTATTTATTCCATATAGTAAATTCATGATGTCATATAGATGACATACAGAACAGTAAAACACACCTCATCGTAAAGTATCACACTGGAGAAATCTGTGCACAACATCATTTGTCCTGAGAGAGCACACTACAGAGGTAGCAGCATGTTTAGAATCATATTGGCTTGTACATTGAGTTTCATATGTTTGTTTTTTTTTGGTTTATTAGCATGTGACAGGCTGATAAATCAGTGTTCTACGAGTAATCTCTTTCATTTTAAAGGGATAGTTCACTCTGCAGTTTAACATTCACTCATTTTCCTTCAGCTTAGTCTCTATGTCAGATATCATCACAGCGGAATGAACCGAAAACTATTCTGGCATATGTTTTACGCATATTTTACGCAGTACTGGGAAACACCCATACACTCTCGCATTTACACACACACTCATACACTACAGCCAATTTAGCTTATTCAATTTACCTATAACGCATGTTTTTGGACTGTGATGGAAACCAGAGCATTCAGAGGCAACTCACACGAACACAGGGAGAACATGCAAACTCTGAAATGGACTTGAACCCGCAACCTTCTTGCTGTGAGGCAACAATGCTAACCACTGAGCCATTGTGCTGCCTACAGTTTAACATTATGCTATCATTTATATTCATAGGAAATTATTTGAATACCTCTCGTGTCATTTTTAAACTGTATAACACAGAAAGAAGATTATTTTGAAAAATAAATGTGGTTTTTTTATACAATGTTGCACAAATTCATTCTGAAACATTCACTGGTCTTCTGTGAAAGGCTAATGAAAGTGTCATTGCCCAACTGATTTTCATTGTGTGGGGGGAACAACTTGAGAATAAGTTGGGTGAAGTTTGCCATTTTAAAGACAAATCTAGACTTAAATCCTACACTCACTCTCCCTAATTGAACACCTCTATCCTGACTGATTGTATAATCCAATATCAAGGTAACTTTGAACATCATAAAGGCAAAATTGGATGGGAAAAAAGTAAGAAACTCTGGATTTTCTAATTTTCATATCTTTTGTTGATTAGATTAGATTAGATTAGATTAGATTAGATTAGATTAGATTAGAAGGGAATTGTTGTGAATATTAGTAAGACTGTTTGGTTCTTTTCTTTAGCACCACCCATAGCCAATCTTTCTAACATTTCATTACTCATTGTCTCTGACATGTACTGTATATATCTCACTCACTGATTCACCATCACTTCTTGTAAATAAATCACTATCATTTGTTCACTAATTCTTGTTGTCCATCCTTACTTTGTAACACAATTTACTTTTAAGTATGCGTAACCGAATCCTCAGCTCAAGTGTACAACCCCACTCTACTAGACTGCCAGGGGTTGTAACAATGCTCAGTTGGGTTCAAGTCCAAAAACACACACACACACACACACACACACACACACACATACACAAAAAACACGTTGGACAAAATGGTGTTAAACAGTGTACAAGGTACGCTACTATTGTAGAATTAGCATACAATAGAATAATAATAATATAATAATAATACAGTAATAATATAATAGAATGCAAACAAAACACCTGATGTGTTTTTATTATTAATTGTTTTAGATGTAAACGTCAAAGAATAGTGTTTGTTTTAACCTCTATATTATATGGGTATTTTGAGTATCATATTTAATTTATAGACTACAGAAAGGTAAAAGACGGCAAAAACAAATCTTTATTTCAGTATTTAGCTGAAACTGGGGTCCTTGGTGATTCATATAATTAAGTCAATGGCAACCAGCCAGGGTTGTGTGATTAATCGACATTCAGAACCTATAATCGATCTAATCTTTCCAGGATGATTTTTTCAATTACTTTCCCTACGTGTCACGTGACCCCGCTCAGAAAAATTCAAGTAGGACGATGGACTCATTCTTGAGCCTTACTCTGCACTACATTGACGATGATGCCTTAAGACGAAATAAAATAATCGTTAATTATTCGTAATTTAGTTAAAATGTTTATTAATCGAGATTTTGATTTTATGCCAAATCACCCAGCCCTACTATCAGCACTCTGAAAGTCAAAACAACACATACAGCTAAAACAAAATGAATACTGTGACTACTCCTGATGGTACACTGAGATCTAATAAAGTGAAATGATTGGTTTGTGCAAGAACATAATTTACCAGTTTCTAACCTTTAACGAACAGCTTCAGCAAATGGTCCTGAGCTCATCCATAACAGACTGAAGCACAAGCCTCCAGTCACCTTCAAAGATCTATCAATGGTTTGCTGAGGCTGCGGATAGACAAATGATAATATTGTAATGTTCATTTTTTTGCACATACCAGTCATTTCTCTTCATAAGCTCTCAATGTATTAACAGCAGCCTTTAAATTTCGTTTTATCTGTATGTTGTTGATATTCGTGAAAAAAAGAGCTATACAACTGAACTTGAATTGAACTGTTGTTTTTTATATCTTTACTAGAAATTCTACTGAAGGAAAATAATCACCACTTGAACAGCCTCAGGGTGAGAAAATGTCATTAAAATAGATTAAAAACGTATTTAAGGTCTGTATGTAAGAACTGTAATATGTCCTACATTTGTCATAATAACACCTGATTGTTTACTCGGATTAGACATTAGCCTAGTTATGTCTGATTATTGCAGGGTGTTTCATTCACACAGCCTCTTTTTCATGTCAGACTTGCAGTCTTTGTGGACAGGGTTTCATTTCATGTGCAAGCAGACAATTTAATTGGATGAAAACACTGCTGTGGTTGCATTTCCCACTAAATCAGATGTCCATACAGAGCACGTCCAGAATAAAAAATTCCCCAAAATACCGGCATTTACTCAACACGTGGCACTTGTGTCATACCATATCTGTGAGGTTGAGGGAGGATCCGATCTCATCCGTGTTCATTGTGAGGAACTGAATCCAGTTCTGGAGGAAGCCACGCGAGTGGTCGCCAGTCTCCACAACCAGGCCGCAGAAACGACGTCTGCCGGTTTTGTTGCGCAAAGCAATCTGAGCTTCACGTTCTGTTACGTTGTAACTGACGTTGATGATCTGAAGGATAAACAGGTGGAGCAGACCACCTGTAATGATTACACTGTACCACACACACGTGAAGCACAGTGCTGTGCTGTGTACACACACACACACACACACACACACACACACACACACACACACACACACACACACACACACACACACACACACATATACGCAAATTATTATAGGCTGAAAACACAGTGTGTCATTAACAATAAAACATTTAGCTATGGCTGATTTCTAATGTATATAACAGATAATAGTTAAAAAATCCTCTCCCAGTCAATGACTTTTACTAAAATTGTGCTATTTACAACCCTGTTGGTAAAAATTGTTTTGATAAAACAAAGATTAAAAATGAATATTTATATATTAGCATCAGCAAGTCAATCTTACCTTCGCTTTTATTTTTCGCACTGTGATTTGTGCAACACTATTTTGTTGTATGAGATGTCAGTAATCAGTTTTAGTTACAACAGGCAAAAGAATGTGATTCATTGATGCCAGACATGTTTTAGAGATGCCGTGAGGGGTGTAAGTGTGACGCTGGAGAAATATCATGCTCACAATCAAAGCTGGTGACTAAAAGTAATAGTATCTTGACTCATTGCATTACTTTGTGAAGACCGTTGCATAACAAAGTGACATCATTTGTCTTCAGCAAAATTAAAACAGCAGTCGTTTGCATGGTTTATATATAGCCAGTAAGCTTTTTTTAATGTTTTATGTCTATTAGACAGCTAAATATAAACACCTTAGCTAAAACATGGCTAAATATGAGTTGTCAGTAAAAATCTAATAGACATTTAATAGTGTCACTTCCATGTGGTTTGCCCACTACACTGTAAAACCTGCTGTTGTCAATACTAAAGGTATTAAGTTAGTATAATTTGGCATTACTTAAAATACCAAGTTTTGGCATCAAAACCTAAACAGGTGTGTTTAACTTACTCATTAGGCAGCAAAAAAAAACCTTTTAATTAACATTTTAATTTATTTAAACGATTCATCAAGTCTCTGTTTAAAATGATTGGTTGTGCTTGAAATTCTGCCTTGACAACCGCGCTGATTGGTCGATATATGTTATATGACACAAGGTGGTCATTTTGCTTGTGATGCTGAATTTTGCTAAAGAGGACAGAGGGACTACCTGAACCCATCTGACAGAAGAGAAATGTTAAATTAGTAAATATTTAAATGCTTAGAAACATTTTTTCTTAATTGATTTACACGCAGGAGCGACACGGTGGCGCAGTGGGTAGTGCTGTCACCTCACAGCAAGAAGCTCGCTGGTTCGAGCATCGGCTGAGTCAGTTGGCTTTTCTGTGTGGGGTTTGCATCTTCTTCCCATGTTGGCATGGGTTTCCTCTGGGTGCACCGGTGTCCCCCCACTAGTCCAAAGACATGCACTATAGGTGAACTGGGTGAGCTAAATTGTCCGTAGTGTATGTGTGTGAATGAATGAGAGTGTATGGGTGTTTCCCAGTGATGGGTTCCAGCTGGAGGGTCATCAGCTGGATAAGTTGGCGGTTCATTCCACTGCAGCGACCCCAGATTAATAAAGGGACTACGCTGAAAAGAAAATGAATAAATGAATGATATACACGCAGGGGCGACACAGTGGCGCAGTGGGTAGCGATGTTGCCTCACAGCAAGAAGGTCGCTGGTAAATTGGGTAAGCTAAATTGTCCATAGTGTACATGTGTATCTCCTGGTCCTCCAGGTTGAGCGTTGGGCTAATGACCTACCTTGTAAAAATTAGAAACACCAACATGGTGTGGCTAAATATCAACTTCGATATAAACGGCCCTGGGAGTAAATCAGTAAAGAATATAAAAGCTGAAAAATTTGGAATTTTAGTCTATTAGCCAATTTACATTATCTGTACTTAAAGGGCAGCAAGGTTACCCCCTTTTTCCAGATTTATTATGAGTCTTTTGTGTCTCCAGAATGTGTCTGTAAAGTTTCAGCTCAAAACACCCATCAGATTATTTATTATACCTTTTTATAACTCTGAGCACCAGATGGACTCAAGCAAGACTCATCGACATTAATCACTCATTAATGTTTTTAAATGACATATGACTTACATTGACAACTGAAAATACAATCTACCTGCTTACACAGCTGAATAAATCTGATTTAATTCCACATATGAATGAGGCATGAAACTGATCTGAGTATATTGAAATCCATGTTATTTTTCCTGCTTACATGTACATGGACCAAATTCAATCTGCATAGGCCACATGAGGGGAAAACAACTTAAATCAGATTCCTTGAACCATGAGCTGTAAACGTGCCCTATTAGATGTCTCTTAAACACAAAATTGCTTGCTGGGTAATGATCCCTGGTGGTTCTAGTGTTAAAATTAGTTGTATACCTGTACTGGTTGTAGACTCCAGGGCAGTAAAGCATAGCTGTGAACAGACTCTGTTTTGGACAGATACTCCTCAAAACCAAGCTGATCCCATAGAATGATGTCAGCAGGAAGAGAAGGAGCGTCAAGATGAACTGTCTGTGATTCGCTTGGCCTACACAACTGTTTATCCTACCATGGAAAGACACAAAAAGTTAGCAACCATGTAAACAAACATGCAGACATTTTCATTAAAATAATCAAGTCTAAAAAAGGTTTATCTTGAATGTGACTTAAAGGAGGATTTTGTGGTCTGTGGCATGTTTATGTTTTTATCTGTGCCACTGTCTGTCTGTGTGTGTGTTGAAGCAGCATGCAGACAGCTTGGCCTGGTGAGAGCTCGCTTTACTGTGCTGAAAGCTGCGTTCCTGTGGCCTTTGCACATGTCTCACCAGCCTGCCCTGCTCCAGTGACGTCTTTGGGGAATCAGCTTGAACATATGTGTGTGTCTGATGGGGAAGTGTGTGCTTGCATACAATTGAGAAAAGATCAGAAAGAGTCAGATTACTGGCATGAGCACCAGAGGAATGGCCTACTGTATGATTTGTTTGAGAACTGTTCAACTTCTGTAGCAATACTGTGGATGAAGCCAGATAAGGCACAATTGAAAGCACAGATATGACATTAAAATAAATATTACAAGTCATAGGACATATCAAAATTTCAATTTCCCAACAAGCTCAGCCATAAAGTTATATATATTTTTAAGCAGGAAATGGATAGTAATTGCAAAATAACTGATATTTAACCTTTGAACACATGTAACCTTTTTTTTGCAATAACCAAAAATGCATTGTGTGCAACAAAGGGCTCATTCTGAAAACGTAGCCCAATATACATTTCTGGAGATCACGAAATATGTAACCAGAGTTATGTATGGTTGCATTTCGTCTTTAAAACGAACGCTACAGGCCGGTATGACGCCATTCCTTTTCTCGCTTACCAGCTGACCGCTTACCTCCGTATGAACGGCTTTCCTGCTATTACTTGTCTGGTAGCTCGACATGTACGTCGGCAGACTTGAAACGTAGGGCGGAGTTGAGCGAGACAACAGTTTGAGTCCGGTTCCAGAAAGCAGGTAAGACAAAAACAGAAGCTAAAAAATCAAATAAACAAGTAAATAACAGGGTGAGAATGTGGTAAAATCTGAAAACATGATAAAAAAAAATCTGGAGTTTTTTCTGGATTGCTTTTTAAAACACTGCGGTTGGGTTGGGGGAAGTGGGTGGGCGGGTCAATCAGTGCTTTTTAAAACACTATTTGTTGGGTTTAGGGAAGGGGAGGGTTGGGGATAATTGGTCGGTTGGTCAGTCAGCAGATCAGTCAGTCGACAGCGGCCTTTGGTGGATTTACGCAAGAACAGCAGGCGCGAATGGCACTCGCAAGAGAAATTTGAGATATGAAAAAGCATACACAGCGGACTCTAGTGGATTCACGAAAACAAAATCTGCAAAAAACGTGGCTCCTGTGACAAATTTGACGCTCTCCAGAAAGATATATAGGGGTACATAATCAGAATGAGTCTGTATAAGTTAAAATGATAGATTTTTTATCATTAAATCATTAGACTATTAGGTAAATAATATGCTTCATGAAGATATTTTATAAATGTTCTACTGTAAACATATATTAAAATGCAATCTTTGATTAGTAATATGCATGTAACTTAATTAGGTTAACTTTAAAGGAGATTTTATCAATTTCTACATTTTTTTTCTTTTAGATTGAACACATTAAAATAGTTGTCTCTCAGCCAAATATTGTCCTATCAGATGTAGACAATTTAAAAATAAAATAAAACATTACATTCATGTTTTGTGGTCCAAGGTCAAATATGTGAACATGAAAGCAGATGGCCATATTACTTAATTACTTAAATAATTTGTAATTATTCTTAAATAATTAATCATTACAATAAAAATATCATAATCATAGAATTATACTAATAAATATAATAATAACAATAATTATTATTAATAATAATAATAATAACAATAATAACATTAATAATAATATTTAATAATAATACAAGAATACAGACTTTTTTATTAATTATACAAGGCATTTTGTTATAGGAATATAAATGAAACTGATTCTTCTAAAGAAAAATGTATATTTCACAATAACTTGACATAAATGCATGCCAGATTAACATCAGCTTTCTTTTTGAAAACTTACCAATTGTAAACATATAGATGGCAGCATAGACACGGGTTATTTTGACATTGCAGCAACATAAAGAAAATGGCCTCAGTGCACACCCCTTTTTATCTGTTTAGTTTCCACAGTATATTAAAGGGCACCATTTTACCCCTTTTTCCAGATTTAAGATAAGTCTTTTGTGTGTCCAGAATGTGTCTGTAAAGTTTCAGCCCAAAACACCCATCAGATTATTTATTATAGCTTTCAGAATATTGGAATTTTCTGCTCTGAACACAATGTAGCTGTTTTTGTTGCCGTTAATGCTAGTTCTCTCCGCCCACCATTCCCACTACCTGTCAGAGTGTGCCTCAGTCTCCGGCTGCATCAGATAAACAGCACAATGACAGACGTGAAGGAAGCAGATCTCACGTAACTTTTGTGAGAAATACTACAGTAAGAACTTTGCCAATGATTATTTGATGTATTTGTTGTGGAGTTAATTCAAGCCTTTCTGCAACAATAAGTCACGCACAATGCCGTTACGAAGTTCACACATACATACAGTGGACACACACCTACACACAGTGCACGCATTTAAATTTGCACTTAAAGACGGTAAAATCACTGTAATTCATTGCCAACATGCACTGTTTTAAAAACGTTTTAAACTTGTAAAACTCATTCTTGATCACATTTGATGATGATCGATGATCACAGCGAGATCAACAGATCTTTTTATCCCGATTGTTTTGCGCAAATCCTGTCTTATTGATATGATTATTTGTGTTACTTTGAAGACATGTTAATACACGGCTGTCAATCAATTCGATTGGCGGGGAAATCTGCACTCCTACATCACATTGAGGTGAGCCTCAAGATGGGAGAAATTTGGATCCTATTTTAAGGTCAGGAAATTAAAAAAAGAGACTTATTGTCTTTATATCACACCAATATGACCTACACCGTTCTGTCCAAAGAGCTTACAAAAGATGATTTCCATCATAGTTGCTTTAAAATAAGTAAAAGGAACAAGAAACCCACCAAACACAGTGGTGGTCCATTCGTAGGACACATGCCCCACAGATTCTGCAATGCCCTGCCCTTGGTGGGCGCACCAGTCTGCACACAGGACACTTCTTCTTCACATCCTTCTCTCCCTTTGAATGGCTGACTCCATTACACAGGGCGGTGTCTAATGTTAAGTTTGTGCTCTGATTGGTTGCAGAGCTACTGTTGATTCCCAGAGCTAAAGACTGGGAATTGACAAATCCCGGTCCCTGTTTGGTGAGCACAAGGGAGATGAGCGTCAACATCATGCCTGTCGTTGCGGTAACCACCTGCAAATGACTTACATCTCCTCTAGGGACGATCTCAGTCAGGAAAAGATAGTACATGTAGGCGAGGGAGAAAAGTGCCAAACTAAGGAAAAACAATGTGCGTCTTTTTCTTCTGTGAGTCATATAGTAATACCAAAGCACCAGTAGTGGAAGCGCTGTTAGGATTATAACTCCCAACAAGCAATTAATCGCTGCGACTCGCAACAGGCCAGGGATTAAAACCATGGGAGGTAAAACAGAGAGTTCCAGTCGAAGAGGTCCTACGGTGCAACATGGCAAACCCAAACGATCAGCCATACGAGAGATGAAACGCGAAAAGACGTCTGGCTTGTCTGGCTCTCCTCTGAGTAACCTTATTAAAAAAAAAAGGAAAAACAGAAAAAATACAAATTCAATCCAATTTAATTGACAATTGAAATAAATACAATTGATTTGAAAAAGTACAATCACAAAATGTAAAAGTTGGTGACTTATAGAGTGAGACATCGTGCACAAAGCTCCAAATAAGTCTTAATAATCCTCCTTAAAATGTTTAAACAATCTATGTACAACAAAATGGGTGGCGCGGTGGCGCAGTGACTAGCGCTGTCACCTCACAGCAAGAAGGTCGCTGGTTCAAGCCTCGGCTGGGTCAGTTGGCACTACTGTATGGAGTTTGCATGTTCTCCCCATGTTTGTGTGGGTTTCCTCCAGATGCTCTGGTTTCCCTGACTAGTCCAAAGACATGCGCTTTAGGTAAATTGGGTAAGCTAAAGTTGTCCGTAGTGTATGTCAGTGAATGAGTGTGCATTGGTGTTTCCCAGTGATGGGTTGCAGATGGAAGGGCATGCACTGCGTGAAACATGTGCTGTATAAGTTGGCGGTTCATTCTGCTATGGCGACCCCAAATTAATAAAGGGACTAAGCTGAAAAGAAAATGAATGAATGAATGAATGTACTACAAAATTTTCTTGCTATACTACATACATTCAGATAAATATGCCGAATCCAAAAAAAACAGACAGTAAGAAAGAAGTCAAGAAACAAAACTCCCCCATTTTGGTTCCACGCAAAAATAGAAAATAACATGTTGGTTACACTGTATATTGATGGCCCCCTTTAAACATTCATTCATTTACTTTTCAGCTTAGTCCCTTTACTAATCAGGGGTCACCACTGCGGAATGAACCCCCAACTTATTCAACATATGTTTTACACAGCGGATGCCCTTCCTGCCGCAACCCAACACTGGGAGACATCCATACACTGGGAAACATCCACTTGCATTCACACACATACATTACGGCCAATTTAGCTTACTCAATTCACCTATAGCGCATGTCTTTAGACTGTGGGGGAAACCAGAGCACCCAGAGGAAACCCACACCAATACGTGGAGAACATGCAACCTCCACACAGAAATGCCAACTGACCCAGCCGAGGCTCGAACCTGGGACCTTCTTGCTGTGAGGCGATTGTGCTACACTCTGCGCCACCGTGACGCCCCCTTTAATTATTGTGTTTCTTATTTACATATAATTACAACTTATTTACATGTGGAAAATATTAATACTCCATTAGGAACTCTGTCAGGTTATTTCATAAAATGTGAAACCCCGTGATTTCTTTTGTCGAGACCTTACCTTCTTTGTAAATGGACCCCCCCTTTTTTTTTCCTTCATTAATTAGCATAATTTTGTATTAATTTTGGTTTTTAGGGTCGATTTGGCTTGGAATAAATGTAATGTTAGGGTTGTTTACATAACTGTATTCCATTACTATTATCTGTAAGTTTGAAACCACCAGCAAATTATATCATATCTGCTTAATTAAAAAAATATATGTTGGCAATGGTTGGTCTTGGAGAAAATCTGTGAGTGACAATCAGATTAGTTTTTGGGATCCATCAGCATGTCAACTCTGGCCAGGTCAGGCTGTCAGTGAGATAGATAGCTTTTATTGGCTGTTTTAGTTTGCCAAGCAGGTCAATGCACAAGAAAAAAAAGATAGAAGTGAGCTAGTTCTGTGACATGGGCTTGATGTGTTAGTGTCTTAGCAGAGTATTAGAAGACTGTTAAATGGGTCAGTCACAGGACACAAAGCACACTGCTGTGCTACATCACATCTGGACAACTTCACAGGTTTTGCAAAACGGACGTGTCGAGTTCAGTTAAAAACCGCACTCTAAAACAGTTGATTTAATCTGAAAACATGCAAAAGTTTACTTTAATAATGAAAAAGGTGGCAATGGTGCATTTTCAGCTTAGTGATTGAAAAAATAAGGAGCAAACTGAAGGAAAGTCTGATCGATGTTACTGTAGTTCTCATACAAAATATACATTTGATAATAGTGCAAATATTACACTGTACAAAATGTCTAAATGCTTCATCTATTTATAATCATTCATTCATTTATTTTCTTTTCAGCTTAGTCCCTTTATTAATCTTGGGTCGCCACAGCGGAATGAACCGCCAACTTATCTAGCATATGTTTTATGCAGCCGATGCCCTTCCAGCTGCAACCCATCACTGGGAAACACCCATACAACTCATTCACACACATACACAACGGATAATTTAGCCTACCCTATGTACCTATTTATAATCCAACCATAGTAACTCACATTGTGTGACTCATTTCAGTTCTCTCCTCTAATAAATGCTGCATCAAGAGGAAAACTCCTGCTAATGTAAATTAAAATACAGGTGGGTATTTTTCTAAACAATTTCAAAATAATTATTGATGCCTATCAAAACTAACCCAGCAGGTCCAGGACGTCAACATGACGTCATATTGACGTTGTATCCAATGTCATGGATTTTATTTGGAAATGAAAATCAGGTTGACATCAGAATCCAATGTCATGCTGACGTCAGTGTCGGACAGTCGTATAGACGTTGCATTTTAGGCTCCGTTTACACTGCCAGTAAAATGTGACTCAATTCCGATTTTTTGCTCATATGTGACACAGATGGGATCAGTTTTATGACCGTGTAAACACGAAAAAAGCGCATGCATTCGGATATTCAGAGAAGGTTTCAGGCCTCCTTCATATGTGGAAATAAATCAGATTTAAATCAGATATGTAACAATGTGTCTATCATGTAAACTGGCAGATCGGATTTATTGAGGCGTTCTATTTTGTACATCATAAAACTTGCGACAGTGTGGTACTTCTCCACAGTTTAATGACGTAGAAGGAAGAGCGTATGTAGAGACGCGGACACGGTAAACAACATCAACAGAGAAACATGGAGGAGGAAAGTGGTCAGTGGTCGATGGCAGAGGTTACCTGCCTTCTGTTACGGCTCTTTCCCTCCTCCTCCGCCTCCACCTCAAAATCATTTTAAAGTTGGGCGAACTTCACATATTTTGCAGAGCTAAAAGCAAGACAATTTCTTCTATCATAGCTAGTGTGGCGCAGATGCTAGAACTCGTCTTTACGCATGCGCACTGTCGTAAATTGTATGGCAAGTGTAAACAGATGAATCAGATATGGCTCACAATTAAAAGAAGGTGTAAACAGATGGGCAAAAAATCAGATATAGGCAACAAATCGGAATTGGGCATCAAGACCTGACCGTGTAAACGTGACCTTAGTTACTTTCCAACGCAACCTAAAAACGTTGTCAAATTTCAACGTCTAATGATGTTACAGCTTGACGTTGTGTGGACATTACCACTATGACGTCTATCTGATGTTGGATTTTGGTTGCCATATCTGATGAATAAATATCAGTATTTGACGTCAATATGACGTTGGTTTAGAATGTATCTTGACGTTAGATTTTGGTTACCTTCCAAGACAACCTAAAATCAACCAAATATCAACATCATTTTACGTCGTTATTGGATGTCAAAATAACATTGTCCTTAGATGCTGATGACCTAAATTTAACCTAATATTAATATCTTATGACATTGTGTGTCTGCTGGGAATTTATCACTGGATGTCTAATAAATGCTGACCATAATTTTAATGGCACAAAAGATTTTGCACTGGTGGAAGCTGTAGGTAAAACTGGCCTATAGTGAGAAGAATGTCCATTGAGGAGACACCAAAATAAAGTGTTAGCAGATAATAAGCAGACAGTATACTAATACTCCAATGAGCACTAGCTGACATGGTGTTGTTAAGTTCCTTTTAATCAGCACAATTACTAAAGGGGACCATCAAAATAAAGTGTTTGTCATGTTTTACACACATTCACTGACGTTACTGTATAGAAAAAAGCAGCTGTTCATCATGAATAAAAATGTTCTGAGAAAAACACGAAGGTGAGTGAATAGATAAAATCAAATCTTAGAATATATTTGAATAAACTACTCCTTAAAGGAACACTTTTGAAATTATGCTCATTTTACAAGTCCCCTAGAGTTAAAGAGTTGAGTTTTACCATTTTTTAATACATTAAGCCAACCCCCGGTCTGGCGGCAGCACTTTTATCTTACATCGTCAAAAATTCAGAGTTCCACAAAATTCATTTATGTTGACACAACACAAATCTATTAAGTAAACTTAACACTTCTAACAAATTTATGTGGATTGAACATAAAAAAAATTAAGTTGTCCCAATAAAATCTCAAGAATTGTGTTGATTCAGCTCATTTTAATTAAGTAGTTTGAACAAGCAAAAAAATATATTTTTTATGTGTCGCTTAGCATAAATCATCGAATTGGATTGGACCATTAGCATAGCATCTCACTCAAAATTGTCAAAAAAAAATAGTTTTATTAATATTCCTATTTAAAGTTTGACTTTTCAGTAGTTACATTGTGCAATAAGACTGCTAGGAACTATACTCTCATTGCGGTGTGAGGATCAAGGAACTTTGCTGTCGTACCAGGACTGTGCAATTATATTACACAGTGCTTGAAAACAGTCTCCAGATAGGTAACAGCATTCGATAACATAGTATATTGTATATAGTACTATAATAGTTGAGCAAGATGCTAAAGGTCTAATCCATTTCAATTATTTATGCTAAGCTAAGTTAAAAGTGTTCCCGCCAGACATAGAGATCAGCTGAATAGATTACAAAATGGTAAAACTCAACTGTTCAACTCTGGTGGGGTTGTGAAATGTGCTAATTTCCAAAAGGAAATAAGGACAGGTGGAGTGTTGCTCTAAAGGTCCCGTGAAATTAAAATAAAAAATGTAGATGTTAGTTTTAATCTGTTAGTTTTAGGATATCAATTTACTTGTGTACTATAAAACAGTAATAAAATTAGCGTTTAGAAAAAACTGATATAAACGTCCAAAGCTTGCAGTTAGTCATTCTTGCAGATATCAATCTTTTGTGAATTATTTTTTCACATCACCTCATACTGCAGTTTCTCATCAAATCTTGACCAATCAAATGCTCTGTATCTAAAATGCAGCGCCCCCTTTAAGATGCTTCTCGTTTGCTTTTCATTTAGTGCTTGATCTTTTCCACTTTCACTGGCAGAGCTGTGATAAAAACGAAATGCTATTGGCTGTTTTTTTAAGGGGAGGAGCCAATCTATGTTCCACCCTCTCTTCATTTTTCAGTAGAGATTACGTCAAACAATGAATAAAAAGGCACATTTCACTGGGCCTTTAAAAGCTTATATGAAAAGATGTAGGTTCCTTTAAAACAGTTGACCTCTAACCTTTCGCAGGCATCATCAAGTTCTTCACAGTCACAGCAGCAGTACTCCCTTTGCTGGTCGATGTCCCCACAGCAGCACAGAGGGTCGTCTGGTTCTGGTGGCTTAAAACGTTCTCGTTTCATCTCCTTATGTTAGAGAATACCTGCGTCTTCAGGGTTAGATTAGATCACATTGATTCAAGTGAGTGGAAAGGGTTAATTCAACTTGGAACAGAGTTGATTCAGGGCTGTTGGTAGTTTTAGCAGTTAGCTGACAGAACAGACGACTGCAGATTTCTCATTCAGCTCCTTTACTGGTCATCTGCTGCTCCTCACATCAGAGGCTTTGTGTAAAAAGCAGGCTGGGAAAAAAAGTTAATTAATCATTATCAATAGAGTTGTAAATGCTTTTATAATTTTACAGGTTTAATAAATCAGGTTGAACTTGATACTTATAATTTGATCCACAAATCTATCATGATTGATAATGTATAAGTAATTAATTATCATATAAATACATATTCTTATTTGACCTCTTTTTAATATGATAACTTAGCAAGTGTATTGATTCTGAAGCCTAATCTGTGAATTGACCAAGAAAGAGGCTTCCTCTGGTCTATCAAATCAAATGATTACCTGCACATTTATTTATTTTTTCAATTAAATTAGCTATATTAAAATTTTTCCTTTTTGTAAAAAGATGACAAAAAAAACATATGAAAATTCAGTGCTAAAACCAACTACACTGTAAAAAATTATATAATCAATTAGTCCTGACAGCATATGTTTTATGTCATTGTAGCTTATTAATCTAAGTTAATCATGTTCTAACTTAATTTTATAAATTAGGCAAGTCAGTTTAACATAATATAAGTTCAATGGACTCAAAAGGATAATTTGATTCTGCTTAAAAATTGAAGGCAACCATAAGAAAAAAAAAATCATGACTACAAATCTTTGTTACTTCATGGAAAAAAAATCACTTCTGTAGTCAACTTAAAGAAGGATACATTCCTGGGAAAATGGAGGAAATGGTTTGAATATATTTTAGTTAGAAGACCTGATTTTGTTGATTTAAACAAATAGATTATGCTCAACAGATAGATAAATATAAGCTAATGTGTGTATATGTCTATGGTTGTATATACTCATATTGTATTGTGTGTTATCCCCATGTGTATAATGAAGATGGTCATTTGAGATTATTCTGGAAGGAATTATATTATGACATGGGTTCTCACAACAGTGCTTTAATTTTTATTTATTTTTTTGCTATTTTTATTTCTAGAATTTAACAGAAATTGTGTACTATGTACAGTTAGGACACCTGACAATATTGTGCTTAAATTGGGTATCACTTAATGTCACATATTGAGATTCAAATGTACCTTGAAATGTTGTATAATTGTACTCAATTGAGTGTTCCCAATAAACATAAAATAAAAAATTATTTTAACTTATTTTAATAAAACAATTTCCACATTTCAACTACATTTTTTGTAAGTTATTTACACTTCATGCAAAGTTTAACTTAATCTTTTTAGTCAGTTTAGCTGATGAGATGACTAGAAAAGTTTATTTGATTCAACAACAAAAAAAAAAGAAGTCAAGATTTTTTTAAGAGTAGTTTCAGGTCACAAAGCCTGACCCAGCCCATGTCTTCCTCCTCATGAGAGCTGACACTGGAACAGACATGCTGTAGGACACATTCAACAATAACTAAAGTATTATGATCTGCATGTAGTGTATTAACATCTGAATCTGCTCTTTGTCTCTTTGAATTAAGGCCATCTGATGTCTCAAGTGGCTCACATAATTGGGCCATCAAAAAAAGTTTTTCCTGAGAGGCCGCTCTCCATCACAGTTGCTGGATGAAGAAAATAATTGAGCGGCATGTGTTTGACATGTTCCAAATTACATTTGTTCCCAGGAGTAAACAAAAGGTTTGCCCTTGAGTGTGCTGTGATTTAAAATTAACCATGCATAGGATGAATTTAATTCTTGAAGAGGACTTAAAATCTGTATCAGCCATATTTATATTTAAAACCTTTATCAAAATAATATTAATATAAGTTTTGTTGGTTTACCAGGCTCAGATGGATCCAGAACTGATGGAAGTTCTTCCTCTGTTTTTCTTGACTCTTCAGTGAAGCCGTTTTAGTGAAGGAATAAGTCAGTCCAGCGTTTTTAAAATTAGCTTAAAATATCAAGAAGCCATCCCCTTAAGTACTCCATCCTAAGTTGTCCTCTTGATCCAGTTAGATTTTCGTGTCAAATATATACTTCCGTCAGAATACGCTTTCCAAATTCCCTTTCGTTTCATTTAAGAAGGATATAAATGTTAGCAGAACATATGTTGAAAACCATACATCTCATTCGTTTGCTCCTCAACAATCCCTCCTGCCAACAGAAAAGTGCGTCCTTGTCGGGTTTATCAGACTGTGAGGTGCCGCTGGTGAAGAGTCTCGGGACTGTCCGGAAGGCAGTGATAGATACTCTGCGCTCTCTCGCTCCTCTCATCTCTCTCAGGCGCGCGAGCAGGATCTGTTTACGAGCGTTGTTACCGATTAGGGCTGGTGGCGGCGTTGAGAAAGGAAGTTGGCAGGTGTTACCGTGACAGCGACAACGTGAAGCGACGCGGAGAGAAAGCAGCGCGCATACCGGGCATAACCCACGGGCCAAACCAGGGTCACACAGTAGCCTTGTCACCTCAGATTTTAACCCCTTCTATTGCCCTATTGTTACATTTTATCCGCTTTTGAGAAGTATGGCTGTTTTCTTATTGATTGCTAGAGGCTATTGCATGTAAAAGAAATTAAAGCCAGATTTTAGTTTAGAAATATCCATTTAAATATAGGCTAATATACTATCTGTGTATTACATCAAATTTTACTCTTCAGTTAAGTTTTTAATTTGTTTTAACATGTTTATTGTTAAAATTGATTGACTGATTGTAATTTATTCCAAAATTATAGATTGTAAATAGAGCTTAAAGGGATAGTTTACCCCATACTTAAAATTTGTACACAGTTTATTTACTCACTTGCTGGCCATCAAACATCCAAAAAAATATATTTGTTGTTTGTTCAAACCACTTAATTAAAATGAGCAGAAACAATAAAATTCTTGATGTTTTTTGAGACAACTTCTATGTTTTATGTTCAATCAACTTAAATTTGTAAAACCGATTAAGTTAACTTAATCGGTTTGTGCTGGGACAACACGAAGAAATAGTTTGGAACCCTGCATTTTTTTACAGTAAAGAGTGTAGGTGACTTTTTAACATTACAGGGCCTTTTTTTCTCAGAAATCAGGATTCATAAAATAGTTAACAAAAAACAAACAAACAAAGCGAAAACAAATTAAATACTTGTGGTGAATGATCAAACTTTGATACACAACCTTGGCAAATAGTTCTGGGTAGATTCACAATTGTCTCGATCTTAAGCTTCCGAATGCATAATATACAATATGTTGGGAATCTTGGAGAAGTCTGTTACTTTATAGGTTGCTGCATTAAAGATAACATTAAAACACACATAAGTACCATTTTGATGAACAAAACAACACACGCTTCTTTCTACTCTATTGTAAACAAACTAGCCTACATTAAGTACACTGTAAAAAAAATCTGCAATTTTACGGTTTATTTCCGCCAGCTGGTGTGCCGGAAAAAAAAGTAAAATAACGGCCGTTAAATTATAGAAATTTACTGTAAAATAACAGACATTAAATTACAGAAATTTCCTTAAATTTAAATTTCTAGTAAATTTCTGTAATTCAACTTCAGTTATTTTACAGTAAATTTCTGTAATTTAACGGCCATTATTTTAAGTTTTTTTCCGGCACCCCAGCTGCCGGAAATAAACCGTAAAATTGCAGATTATTTTTACAGTGTAGCTTGTGCTCCAAACTATTTCGGAAGTGAGGCCATTTAGAGAGATTGTGGATCAAAGGTAATAATGTTCAGTGTCTTGTTCAGAACAGATGTTTTGTTTCATAAAACCTCAAGTCAGGACCCTCAAATTAATTTTATTTTGCCTTTGTGTTTCTTCAACTGTGGCTGGTTACTTGCACTCTGTAAATCACCAAGGACTAAATTAAGCAAATTTTCATTTTCAAGAGTTCCCACTTAGATATGCTTGGCGTATAAAGCAGGTTTGGCATGCTGTCCCGGGAAAGAACCCTGAGCTCGGAGATATTTGAGCCCAGGGCTCCCGCCTGGTCGATAAGCATATCAGGAGATCCGAGACCAGGTAGGTCTCGAGAGCTCCCCCTTTAGAAAAGGGAGGAAAAGGAGGAGATGGGGTGGAAGGGGGGATTCTTCTAAACGAAGATAGAACAGTAGGGAGAAAATGATCCATTTATAGTAAACTAGGATCACTCTGATTGGATTATTACTGATTACAGATGAGTAGCCAGACGTGCTCCTCATATCAATCTTATCACGTGCTCCTCTCGAAATTAGTTTATGAAACTTCACTTTGTGTGAACTAACTCTCCCACTGAGTGATACCGAAGGATCATGTGACAATAGTGATTTTAGTAAAGACTACTAGAAATTGTATTTTAAAATATTTTTGTTTTACCATAACAGGTCACCATAAAGACTTTGACTTTGTTAAGGGCAGGGACGGACTTAACCAATAAGCGAGGTAAGCAGCCGCTTAGGACCCTGGGGAATTAGGGGGCCCCAACCAATGCCAAAAAGCAGATTTTAATCGTATAGCTGTTTTAGAAGTTTTCTATCATATGTTGTAAAATCTGTCTATAACCATTAAGATTTTAACATTATTCTTTTCAAAACCGAGGACCCCCGTGAATAGTCTAGTGGAATGTTCCTTCCGTGCTGCACAAGCAAATATTAAAATCTAATCACAAATATAGCTAATTAACTGTACATAATTTGTGAACTTGATTTTAATTTTACATTAAGAAGATAAAGATTCCACTTAAAATCTGTTTTTAACATGCAGTTTTGTTTTTTACAAAAAAAAAGAATCTACAGAGAAAAAAATATATAGAGAAAGAGAATGTTTTGAGTTTCAATGCTAGGCCCCCATACTGTCACGGATTGGTCAGGCTCTCACGATCCCCACTCACGAAGATCACCATCACCTGACTTCTAATGAGCACACAGCTGCATCACATTCACGAGCACCAGATAAAAGCACAGCACTCCAGTCGCTCATTGTCCGGGCTCGTCTCGACGAAAGCGGACAACTGAGCGACCACTCAGCGTAGTCATCCTCAGCTAAAACAAACGCTTTACTTACCTGTTCTCTTTGTATTCCTCCTAGTCTTCCTGGTCCACCCGAATCGTCCTGTCTTCCAGTCCTTCCAAGTCTGTGTCATCCTCTGTCAGCTGTATCTGGTGTGTGCTGTCCATCCTCGTGTATTCCTGTTACCCAGCCACGGAGGAAAAGACCCCAACATCATTCCTGATCCTCCTGGCTATCCTTCATGTGCTCCTTGTTGTCATTTAATAAACACCCTAACGTTTCCTTACCTCTGTCTCCTGTCCGCTTCATAACAGAAGCCCGGACCTATAACGACGACAACATGAGCACCCCCGATCACTTTCAAGAGCTGGTGGACCAGTTGAAGCGGATTCTACAGCCACCAGCTCCACTTTCCAACGCACCACCAGCACCGAGCACTTCCGCCTCCACAGTTTCTTCTTCGGCCCTTCCTTCCAGTCCCATGGCCCGACCAGCGCCCTACTCAGGCGGAGCGGGGGAGTGCAATGGTTTTCTGTTACAATGTTCCCTCATATTCGAAATGCAACCTTCTCTATATCCCACAGATAAGTCAAAGATCGCCTACATCGTATCACTACTCTCTGGGCCTGCACTTAAATGGGCTGAGACGATCTGGAACCAAGCCGGGCCGGTCATGAATTCCATCACTACCTTCACGGAGTATTTCAAAGAGGTGTTTGGACGTTCTGATGGGGAAGTAGCCGCTGGAGAGCAGCTGTATCATCTAAAGCAAGGTACTCTATCTACACAGGAATATGCTCTCCGGTTTCGCACTCTAGCAGCTGCAAGTGGATGGAATGAGAGATCGTTGTTGACCACGTACCGGCTCGGCTTGGAACCCACTCTCCGAATCCAGCTGGCCACATTAGATGATACTATGGGTCTGGAGAGATTCATCCAACATTCTCTCCGATGTTCCGATCGTCTCCGTTCCTATCAACAGGACACCATCACCCCCTCGTCTGCACTCCTCCAATCGCCTGAGTCAACAGCCTCTCCAGAACCAGAACCCATGATAATAGAGTCTGGAAGACTGACATCAGCGGAACGACAGAGGAGGCTGACCCGGGGTCTGTGTCTATACTGCGGTGTCAGTGGACACACCCGTATGGAGTGTCCCCTTCGTCCCATTCGGACTTCAGTGAGTGTATTCAGTACGAATATTGAACAATGTAAACCACTTACTACCACCGTACAAATAACTACTGCCTCTATTTCTCTCCTTGTCACAGCCCTCATCGACTCCGGGTCAGCAGGGAACTTCATCTCCCAATCCCTCTGTCGTCAACTCCACCTACGTACTGAGGCGTCCTCGCATATATACCAGATACAACCGATAACCCAGTGCACTCGATCTTCGACCCGTATCCATCGACAATGCGAAGACATCCTTCTTCAAGTGGGGTTGTTACATCAAGAGAGGATTCAATTTCTGGTTCTGGAGGGTGCAAATATGGACATCATTCTAGGGCGCCCGTGGCTGGTGAAGCACGATCCCATCATCTCTTGGGGCACAGGAGAGATAAAGAAATGGGGATCTGGATGTACACCTACCTGTTTTCCAAATCTCCCTCTTCAAGGTCGGAACCCCCATTTCTTTGTTTACAACATCGGTCGAGAGTCCTCCTGAGAAGCAGTCTATCCACATTCCTAAGGAGTACAGCTCCTTTCATGATGTCTTCTGCCCCAAGAGAGCTTCCCAGCTACCGCCGCATCGGCCATGGGACTGCGCGATCGACCTAGTTCCAGATGCCCAGTTGCCAAGAGGTAGGATCTACCCGCTCTCGCTTCCAGAGAATCAGGCAATGGAAGATTACATAAGGGAGGCTCTGAGTCAGGGGTACATACGTCACTCAAAATCACCAGCCGCCTCAAGCTTCTTCTTTGTGGCCAAGAAGGACGGAGGGCTGCGTCCATGCATCGACTACAGGGTCCTAAATAACGGTACAGTAAAATACCGATATCCCCTTCCTCTGGTACCAGCCGCTTTGGAACAGCTCCGAGAAGCTAAAGTCTTCACTAAATTGGACCTCCGCAGCGCGTATAATCTGATAAGAATACGTGAGGGGGACCAATGGAAGACAGCATTCGTGACCCCTACTGGCCACTATGAATATGAGGTCATGCCTTACGGTCTGGTCAACGCCCCCTCCGTATTCCAAAACTTCATTCATGAAGTCCTCCGGGAGTTTCTTCACCACTTTGTAATAGTGTACATAGATGACATCCTCATTTACTCCCGGAGTGAGGCCGAACATCGCCAACACGTTGCGGAGGTCCTACACACATTGAGAGAACATCACCTCTACCTCAAAGCGGAGAAATGCTCATTCCACCAGAAGTCGATTCATTTCTTGGGATACATCATTGACCAAACCGGTATACGTATGGATGGGAAGAAAATTGAGGCTGTTCTATCCTGGTCAGAACCCACTTCCATTAAGGAGCTCCAGAGGTTTCTTGGGTTTGCTAACTTTATAGACGGTTTATCAAGGACTACAGCAGGATTACATCACCTCTCACTAATCTCCTCAAGGGTAAACCCAAAGGACTGGAGTGGACCAAAGAAGCAGCCGCAGCCTTCCGCCTTCTTAAGAAGGAGTTCACAAGGGCCCCACTCCTGACTCATCCTGACCCAAATCTTCCTTTCGTGGTGGAAGTGGACGCATCCACCACCGGCGTCGGGGCAGTATTATCCCAACATCATGATACACCGCCCCGACTGCATCCCTGTGCCTATTTCTCTCGGAAGTTGAGCCCGGCGGAGCAGAATTACAGCATAGGAGACAGGGAGCTTCTAGCAATCAAGCTAGCCTTGGAGGAGTGGCGTCACTGGTTGGAGGGAGCCAAACATCCGTTCCAGGTGATCACAGATCACAAAAACCTCCAATATATCAAAGAGGCCAAGAGACTATGTCCACGTCAAGCCAGATGGTCACTTTTCTTCTCACGTTTTGATTTCTCCATTTCCTATCGTCCAGGACCCAAGAATCTAAGAGCAGACGCTCTCTCTCGTTTACACGAGCATCACGATCATGAAGAACTCCCAACGAAGATTCTTCCCGAACACATCTCCATTTGTCCGATCACCTGGAACGCTCCTCCAGTCGTTGCCACTCCGGAAGCCCCTGCTCCGCCGGGATGCCCTCCTCATCGGCAGTTCATACCACCTGAACACCGGGTAGATCTGATCCACTCCTTACATACCTCGCTAGGCACTGGACATCCAGGGATCAACAATACTCTCTCGCTAGTATCCCAACGATTCTGGTGGCCAAACATGGCAAGGGATGTGAGGCAATATGTTCAGGGCTGTAAGGACTGTGCCCAATCCAAGAGCCCACGTCATCTACCCGCTGGAAAGCTCCATCCCTTGCCGATTCCGAACCGTCCCTGGTCACACCTAGGAGTGGACTTTATCACTGACCTCCCCTCGTCAGAAGGTAATACCTGTATTCTAGTCATCGTAGATAGATTCTCAAAGTTTGTCAAACTAATCCCTCTGAAAGGTCTTCCCACAGCCTTTGAAACAGCCGACAATATCTTTAATCAAGTCTTCAGGTCATTTGGTATTCCAGAAGATATTGTGTCGGACAGAGGTCCACAGTTCATCTCACGTCTATGGAAAGCCTTCTTCAAGCTCCTAGGTGTGGCCGTCAGCCTCTCTTCTGGATATCATCCCCAAACCAACGGGCAGACAGAGAGGAAGATTCAGGAGGTGGGACGGTTCCTGAGGACCTTCTGCAGTGGTCACCAGAGCTCCTGGAGCCAGTATTTGGGCTGGGCAGAATATGCCCAAAATTCACTGCGGCAACCCTCCACCGGACTCACGCCATTCCAGTGCGTCCTGGGCTTCCAACCACCGCTCTTTCCCTGGGATGGCGAACCATCTGATGTCCCCGCAGTGGATCACTGGTTCCGGGAGAGCGAGAGAGTCTGGGACGAGGCTCATCAACATCTGCAGAGGGCAGTCCGTCGAAGCAAGGTAACCGCCGATAGAAGAAGGTCTGAAGAACCCAGATACACACCCGGACAAAAGGTGTGGCTATCCACCCGGGACATACGCATGCGACTGCCCTCTCGCAAGTTAAGTCCCCGATTTGTTGGTCCCTTCACCATCGTGGAACAGGTTAACCCCGTCACCTACAAACTACAATTACCCTCTCACTACCGTATTCACCCTACATTCCACGTATCACTCCTGAAACCCTATCACGATCCTGTTCTTCCCTCCACAGAGCCTGACCACGAAGAGGAACCCCCTCCTCCACTGCTCCTAGAAGAAGGAGCCGTCTACGCAGTGAAGGAGATCTTGCGTTCCCGACGTCGTGGTGGCCAGTTGGAGTACCTGGTGGACTGGGAAGGGTACGGCCCCGAAGAAAGGACATGGGTTCCCAGAGCTGATATTCTCGATCCTAGTCTCATGGTGGAGTTTCATGAGAGCCACCCTGAGTTCCCAGCGCCTAGAGGCAGAGGGAGACCACCACGGCGTCGGAGGTGTCGGCCCTCAGGAGCGGGCCCTGGGGAGGGGGGTACTGTCACGGATTGGTCAGGCTCTCACGATCCCCACTCACGAAGATCACCATCACCTGACTTCTAATGAGCACACAGCTGCATCACATTCACGAGCACCAGATAAAAGCACAGCACTCCAGTCGCTCATTGTCCGGGCTCGTCTCGACGAAAGCGGACAACTGAGCGACCACTCAGCGTAGTCATCCTCAGCTAAAACAAACGCTTTACTTACCTGTTCTCTTTGTATTCCTCCTAGTCTTCCTGGTCCACCCGAATCGTCCTGTCTTCCAGTCCTTCCAAGTCTGTGTCATCCTCTGTCAGCTGTATCTGGTGTGTGCTGTCCATCCTCGTGTATTCCTGTTACCCAGCCACGGAGGAAAAGACCCCAACATCATTCCTGATCCTCCTGGCTATCCTTCATGTGCTCCTTGTTGTCATTTAATAAACACCCTAACGTTTCCTTACCTCTGTCTCCTGTCCGCTTCATAACACATACCTGGAATTGCTAAGTGCCCCTAAATCCCTAAGTCAGCCCCTGGTTAAGGGTTAGTTCTGTATATATTTGTTTAGAACATGTAGCAATTGTATTTATACATTTGTCTATCCCAACAGACCATTGCATCACATTTACATATGTAATCTCAAATACATCAAGTTCATTGGCTGTCGCATTTGCTGACACATTGGCACAGTCAAACTGTGTGTGTTGACACAAATTTCATGTGTCTTTTAAATACTTTTGGTATTGCCTGAGGACGATGCGGTGGTGCAGTAGGTAGTGCTGTCGCCACACAGCAAGAAGGTCGCTGGTTCGAGCCTCGGCTGGGTCAGTTGGCATTTCTGTGTGTTTGCATGTTCTCCCTGTGTTCGCGTAGGTTTTCTCCGGGTGCTCCGGTTTCCCCCACAAGTCCAAAGACATGCGGTACAGGTGAATTGGGTAAGCTAAAATTGTCCGTAGTGTATGTGTGTGAATGAGAGTGTATGGGTGTTTCCCAGTGATGGGTTGCAGCTGGAAGGGCATGTGCTGGATAAGATGGCGGTTCATTTCGCTGCGGCCACCCCAGATTAATAAAGGGACTAAGCCGAAAAGAAAATGAATGAATGAATGGTATTGCCTAAAAGGGTCCCTAGGTTAAAAGCCTCTCTATAAACCACTACAACAAACCACTTGCCAATGAAACCACTAAATCACTTCTCACTAATTGTACATCATTGTTCAAACTACATATTTAGAATGAACAGAAACAACACAATCCTTGAGATATTTTGTGGACAACCTAATTTTTTTATGTTCCATCCACTTCAATTTGTCAAAACCAATTAACTTATCTCAAATATTTTGTGTTGATGCAACATAAATGAATTGTGTGGAACCCTGCATTTTTTACAGTGTTCCTTTTTACATAAGCCAGGCAATACGAATGAGAATGACAGCCCTACTAATGACTTTCCAGATCCATCAGCACTTTAATTTAAGCTTTTCTCAAGCAGTCGACCAGGTGTGCTACTGCTCACCCAGCACGATTTTTGCAAGTCAGCCACCTTAAGTTTCCTTAGGGTGGTCCGCAGGTGCTGCATGATGAGACAGCTAGTGGTCCCTCGTGAATGTGAACGTGCTGGAGTTCCCAATCCCATCCCGAAACAAAATACTAGCTTATACTGCAGAGCCTGGACTGCCGCTGTCCTTCTAAACGGTACACATGTCGTCAGATCACTTTCAATGCTCATAAATCCTCCAGCCCAAACTTGGTTGTATGTATACTCAGCAGTTGACACATGGATCTTCAGCAGCCATATTTGGAGGTGAGGGTCAAGTTATGGTCAGGGCGGTGCAATAGTTCAGACAGATGTGAATGTGTTTGATGTGGCCACACCTTCTCAGATCAGGTTTCATGACTTGAACCAACAGGAGGACATAATGTTCCTTCATAAACCCAGCTCAGGTCACATCACACTAGACACCTGTTAGAGGCAAAATGACACTACACTTAATAAAGAAGACTACACAATAACACTGAGTTAACTAACTGCATAAAAAGTAACACATGTAAGAACTTACAAGATACCACAATGCTTTCTCAGGTGCTTCAATTTGCTGATAAAACAGTGTATAATATTCATCCGGTGTTCTTCTGCTATGACCTCATCATCCGAGGCACAACGAAATAAACAGATTACACAAGCAAAATATGAGGAATTTATCTCTTCTTATGGGATTTTATAATCTGCTGATTTGAGTTCTGTTCTCCCAGTTGGTACATAGGAGCTCAGGTGTGCTTTTGTTTGTGCTTGTGAGTATTCCATTTGAGGAGACAATTAATCACAAACCACGTTTGGTTGTTCATTGAAGCTAAAAGAATACGCAACCATACAAACGGACTAAAGAGAATGTAAAGGCCGTTTGTCCAAAAGGAGAAGTTCAGCAATTTAAATAATTAATTTCCATGAAATTACAATGAAAATGAACCTTCAAACAGATAAAGCATCATTTTAAAAAGAATGACGAGACATTCTGATAACATTTATGTCATAAGCACAAGTTAAAGAGATAACAATGTGATAACTTGTACATTAATCACCTGAATTGAAACCTTTTACAAAATACATAAATGATCAATTGGGGGGCGGCATGGTGGCTCTTAGCAAGAATGTTGCTGGTTTGAGTTCCGGCTTGGTCAGTTGACATTTCTGTGTGCATGTTTTTCCCTGTGTTGGCGTGGGTTTCCGACCGGTGCTCTGGTTTCCCCCTACAGTCCAAACACATGCGCTATAGGTGAAGGTGAAGTGAATAAACTAAATTGGCCGTAGTGTATGAGTGTGTGTGAATGAGTGTGTATGGGTGTTTTCCAATATTGGGTTATGGCTGGAAGGGCATCCGCTGCATAAAACATATACTGGATAACTTGGCGGTTCATTCCACTGTGGTGGAGCCTGATAAATAAAGGGATTGAGCCAAAGGAAAATGAATGAATGAATGAATGAATAATCACTTGATGCAGTTCAGAAAGCTGATTGGTTCTCAAGTTCAACTTATTATATCAATGACATCTCACTTCTCACAGGTGTTTTCTGAGCAATGTTATGGATTGAGCCCAATGACTGTAAAAAAATATGGATGATGCAAAAGCGCCTTTTCCCATTGAACGCTTTGAAGGCAAAACGCCTCATGATGGACACAAACTATCACAAAAGACTGCTGAAGGGACTAGCAGATGGAGCCAGAGGAGGAGCTGCGGAATCAAGCTTCCAAGCTTGACCCATAAAGAGAATTACTGCAAGATAATGATCCCCTGTATTTTCCCATCATGTCTAGGCGTGTATCAGCAAACTAATAAAGCCAGATAAAACCCTGACTTTACCGAATAAACAGAGATCCATCAGATCCTGTATGTCAGAAAGTATAGTTTACCACTGAACTAATTTTCTCATGGTAAAATAACACAGAAATTGAATATTAACACTTCAATCTCCTCCCGATGCTCCGGTCTGTTTAGAGAAGCTGTCAATCACAACTGTCAATCACGATGACATGCCCCGTTTCTATAGCATTAAATTACTGGCTAAAAACATACTGTTTACAAAAATGAAGATCTGCACCTATATCAGCATGATAACCAGTGCCTTAATTGACCAAAACCATCTTTCGAGAAATTTTAAAGTGTAATAAATGTAGTGTAATAAATTTTCTTTTATTTGGGCTCAATAATCGTTCATTAACACGGAGGCGGCGGGCTTTATGAAATGTACTGCAGCCAGACACCATGGGGCGATCTAACGGCCAGGACCTTCACTCAAAAGGAGCCTCTTTGGGTTCTTCAATATAACCTTTAAGTAAAAAAAGTAAGGAACTTTGATAAAAAGGTTTTTCTGGGATCCCTCAAATCGCCACAAGGAGGGTGTGAGAGGAAACATTTGCCAGAAAAGCATAGGAATGTAAAAACAAATAATTAAATAAATAAAATAAAATAAAATAAAATTATTAAATTAATGGGTCAGACTTTATTTTGATGGTCCTTTTGTTGAATCTAAGTTACATTGCATCTACATGCCAACTAATTCTTATTAGATTATAAGTAGACTGTTAGGTTGGGGTTAGGGTTGGGGTTAGTGTAAGTTGACATGCACTATAAAGTTTCTTATGGTTAGTTAAATGTCTGTCTGGCAGCAGTATCAACAGATATTAAGCAGACAGTCTACTAATACTCAAATTGACCATCAAAAAATAAAGTGTTACCAATTAACGAATAAGAAATGCATTAGGACAGGGGTGCCCAAACTTTTTCTTATGAAGGGCCAAAAACTACACTTGATTGAGGCTATGGTGGGCCGAAGGTAAATATAGTTGCCACAAGTAATTTCCTAATTTATTTAATAATATTTAAAAATAACTAGAAATCATTGCTTTATATGAGGTAATACAGCCTCTTTTACATTTTATAATGAACTTATTACAAAACAAAAACAATCTCATTTGTAATATAATGTAGTTACGCTAGTTTTTGCCTTGATTTGCTGTGACATTTCTGTACATTTCTGTACATTTTTCTAATTAATTTAATTTAAACATTTTAATAGATTAATTTAAACATAAACAGATTAATGTTGACTTTTTGTAGCTCTGTAATAAAACAAACAACAAAAAAAGGTTGCATCAAATTAGAAATGACAATCTCTGTGTGAAAGGCATTCGCCAAAACCCTCTCCATCCTTCTCAGATGGGATGGTTGGGCCAAATGAAAGGTTTCAATGAGCCAACTTTGGCCCGCGGGCCCTACTTTGGGCATCTCTGCATTAGGATAAATAAAGAAACATCGAAGCATAAAACAAACTATGAAAAAAGTTTTTAAAAAGTCTAAATTATGATTGACAAAATATGATTACGATATGATAGGATTCAATACATAAATAGTTTGACAGTTTTTAGACAGTAAGACCTCCTGATTATTCATCCATTCATTTTCCTTTGTCTTAGTCCCTTATTAATCAGGGGTCGCAACAGTGGAATGAACCGCCAACTATTCCAGCATATGTTTTACGCAGCGGATGCCCATCCAGCTGCAGTACTGGGGAAACCTTATTAAATAAAGCTAAATATATATTATTGAGAAGAACTGTTTGAAGATCGGCGACGCGGTGGCGCAGTGGGTAGCATGTTCGCCTCACAGCAAGAAGGTCGTTGGTTTGAGTCTCAGCTGAGTCAGTTGGCATTTCTGTGTGAAGTTTGCATGTTCTCCCCGTGTTTGTGTGGGTTTCCTCTACGTGCTCCAGTTTCCCCCACAAGTCCAAAGACATGTGGTACAAGTGAATTGGGTATGCTAAAATTGACCGTAGTGTGCGAGTGTGTGTGTGAATGAGTGTGTTTGGGTGTTTCCCAGTGATTGCTTGCGGCTGGAAGGGCATCCGCTGCGTAAAACATATACTGGATAAGTTGGCCGTTCATTCTGCTGAGGAGACCCCTGATTAATAAAGGGAATAAGCCGAAACGAAAATGAATGAATGAATGAATGTTTGAAGATCTAAAGATCATTTTATTTCATGAAGAACCTTATGTGGAATTTGAAAAGAGCAGCCAGAGTCTTCATAGATTTTCTCCTTTTATGTTCGAACTTTGGCATTTCAGACAACATGGGAGTGAGTAAAATGACTGAAGTTTCATTTTTGGCTGGACTATGCCTTCAAAGACAGCCATAATCAACTTAACAAAACATTAGTGTGTAAAAATATCCTGCGGCACACAGGCTCTGGAGTCTTATCTTGGATCTGTCATGATAGCGCAGCTCTTACTGTAATGTCTTGCAGTAATGTAGTTGGTATTGAGCTTCTCTGTGGTGGAGGCTAAAAGTGAACCGGAACTAACTGGAGGAGTGTGTTAAAAGCCTGAGTATGATTAGCGCTCACACACTGCAGTCGACCTTTAGGCTTAATGCACTTGGTCTTAATGCAGTCTGTCTGTCTAATGCATCTATGGGTGTAGCCTGTTTTCTTTCTCTGTCTGACTGAGATGGCATAATGATCCGGAAACTCAGTTTATCCATCAACGTATGCATTTGATGTCTGATAGAGCAAATTGTGTGTGCCTATTTTTGCAGCGACTGCTGTATTTGCTTTACACATGCCGTGCAGTAAAGTCACGAGCAAGCTGAACATTCACAGAAAGAGCAGGACGTGATGTGGGACTCTTTGTAATGATCAACTGTAAAACAAATGACTTTATGCTTGTATCCTGCACATTAAAATAGCATGAGCCGTGCGCATTCAAATTCATAATGGCCATCGGTAAAAGCTTTTTTAGGAGACGTATTTCCAAACATTCACAAGTCAGCAAGCACTCAGTGAACAATTTAAAACTGTAGCTTGATTGAAATATACAAATATAATTGCCTGCCATACACTGAAATGATGGGTGCATATGTGTCAGCAAAATGGAGATGGGGAAACTTGAAATAAAGCAAGACGGGTGCCATTTGTATGCTCTCAATAAATAAATAAACATAATTTGACCTTTATATTCTCTTACAAATTCTTTAAGGAAAAAAGCTGGTCATTATAATGCAAGACTGGACTATAGAATTGTGATCTGTACCAAATATTTGAGTATTGTACCAAACTACCAATTTTTGAGTAGGGCTATTAAAACGGAAGCACCCAAGGTTATTTTTACTGCAGTCAATAAGTCTATTTACATTTGAGTGAAACAGCCATAGACTATAAAAAACATATATTGATAACAAAACAGGTCTCTCCACTTACCTGCACTGTGGAAGCCATTATGGCCGCTACGTTGATGAGGACATTTAGAGCCAGAGTCTGTGCAGTAATGATCATGAGCCACGATATCAACGTCCCATTCAAACTCCCGCAAACCTAAATATAAAGAATGCAATAATCACACAACTGCTTATATTGGGAAAAAGAAAAGAAAATTCATTTAAAATTGTTTTTTCCTACGTCTGTGTGATAAGAACTATCTAAAATATCAGACACTATCTTTGGGGATAATTTATCCAAACTATCGTTAGATTTTGATTTATTTATTTTATTGTTTGGCTTGCATGCTACTGGTTCTCATGAAGAAAGTGAGGTTTATGAGCTATACTGCAGCCCGCCACCAGGGGGCGAGAAAAATTAAATTTAGGACGTGTAAGGCCCTGTGAAAATGGTTTAAATGGGATACTATGGAGTCTATCTAGGGCCATATATACAATTGCAGTTTACTGGACGGATTTTATAAAGTCAATGCTATACAAATATATAGTTTTTTAATTGCAAATATTTTAGTTTTTTTGCAGTTCTTTGTTGTTTGCAAATTAAATTTTTATTTCTCAAAACTTAATTTTCTCTTTGCAGTTTTTTTTTGTTGTTAGGAATATTATTTTTATTTTATATTATATTTAATCACAAGCATCATGCGTTTCAAATATTCCACTCTCTAATCTGTCCATTCCACCTAATTTACAGTGAGTGAAAGAGAGTTGAGTTTCAGGCTGGTTAGCATCAACTCAACACAACAGACCGCATCCATTTGTCATCAATGCTGATCTCCCCATAATAGACTCTGTAGACACTTTGTAGGCTCTAGAGGGATCGCATTGCTCTAGTGGGAGATTTTAAGCCAGAATCTAGAGAACGGAATAAAGACCCATCGACAAAAGGCACTCAATTTTCATTGTGGAGGGCATTAAAAGTTTGACAGACAGACAGACAGACAGACAGACAGACAGACAGACAGACAGTCAGACAGACAGACAGACAGACAGACAGACAGACAGACAGACAGACAGACAGACAGACAGACAGACAGACAGACAGACAGACAGACAGACAGACAGACAGACAGACAGATAGATAGATAGATAGATAGATAGATAGATAGATAGATAGATAGATAGATAGATAGATAGATAGATAGATAGATAGATAGATAGATAGATAGATAGATAGATAGATAGACAGATAGACAGACAGAAAAACATGGGCAGATAGAGAGACATTAGGAGTACAATTAATGGTATGTGGGTGGACAGGGTCTAAAGTGTGCATGTGTTGGTGTGGGAGGGGAGATAAAGTGTAACTCTTGTCAGCTTGGTGTCAGAGTGTGACACTTCTCTCAGACAGAATGGCTTTCTTCAATCTCTTAGCTTCTAAAGCACTACTTAGTCACCTTTTCCACCCTGCCCTTACAGGTAAGAATATATCTTCCTCTTAGCGTTAATAGCTTTCTCATTTCTCTTTTCTAATGACTTATCTTCTTGGCACATTGAGAAACTAAAAATAAACAAGACATTATTTCCTTGACAAAACATCATATAGACATTCCTAAACACATTAATGTGTGTAAATGCCAACCAGGAGTAGCTGAGTGGTTTATGGTCATAAATCTTTTATACTAAACGTTTACTGACTGTTTCACAGCAGCTTTACTTATTTGGCTTGTTTAAGGAAGCAGTTTTTTTTTCTGAGATCTTAACGTATGAGAAGACATGACCTATGAGAGAGAAACACGTGACCATATCTTGCACTATATTGTCCATCAGTGCTGTGTTTACAACATATTAGTGAAATCAGTTGAACATTTTTGAGTTCACTGAGTGGAATAACGTCAAATCTGTTTATTATTAGCCTTGATTTAGAAAACCTTGAGGAATTCATTCTGAGCTGCTAAACCACACTGACCAAATAAAGCAAAGGTTGGAGGATTTACAATGCACGTAGGAGTTTTGATATTTTAATCCTTGCGACTTTTGAGTCTCTAATTTTAGTAAAGGACTTAGTGTGACCATAACACTGCTATGCAAGCCACTGTATTTATAGTGTGAGTGTGTATATGTGTGAATTTTCCTTGATTAGTTCAAATGTTCTCGAGTGGCTACTATTGCATGTAAATCATTTTTATCTCTGGTTTTGTTATGATTGAGTTTTGCTAATTTCATATTACATTGTTTAAATAATATACATATTTCATTTGGGGTTTCCTCTTTCATATACATACTGTACATAGTACAATATCAATATTAAGGTCGGGACACACAGAGCTGACAGTTGGACATTGGGCTTAGTTGGGCAGACGTCTGTGTCGGTCTGGCTAGTTGGTTTGGTGTGTTCCACACGTCGCCTCTCAATGGGATAATGTCAGAGCTTGTTGGCTCGATTCAGCATGTCGAATCATTGTCAGCTAATAAGAGCTCACTGATTGGTTAATCAGTAATGAATCAGAGTGCAAGAAGATGTAGAAAGTAAACAATTAAAGTAAGGAAAAAACACAAAGTAGCCGGCTGTAATTTTGCTACATTTCTCAAATTTTTGCATACAATATAGATTAATAGATTATCAGATATTTTTATAAGTACTGTGAAATGGTACTAAATGCTGCTTTGTTTACATTTTGTGTGTCAGAAGTTCCGGTTTCCTTTTGTGGAACAAGACTGATCACTGCTTCCATATACATTTTAATTTCTATTATAATGTCTAATGTCTATGGGCGATGCGATGGTGCAGTGGGTAGCATAATTGCCTCACAGCAAGAAGGTTGCTGGTTCGAGCCTTGGGTGGGTCAGTTGGCATTTCTGTGTGGAGTTTGCATGTTCTCCCTGTGGGTTTCCTCTGGGTGCTCCGGTTTCCCCCACAAGTCCAAAGACATGCGTTATAGGTGAACTGGGTATGCTAAATTGTCCGTAGTGTATGTGTGTGAATGAGTGTGTGGCACTGTTGCAGGCACTGTTATTCAATGGTTCAGATCTTACCTCTCTGACAGATCATTCAGGGTGTCTTGGAGGGGAGAGGTGTCCAACCTACAGCATCTAAACACTGGGGTACCTCAGGGCTCTGTTCTTGGGCCCCTTCTCTTCATCATCTACACAACATCTTTAGGACCAGTCATCCAGAAACATGCATTTTCCTACCACTGCTATGCAGATGATACCCAGCTTTACCTCTCTTTTCACCCTGATGATCCTTATTATCTGCTCTCACTTCTGCAGATTTATGTGCCCTCCAGAAACTTGCGTTCTGTGAATGAACGTCACCTCGTTGTTCCATCCCTAAGAGGGAAGAAATCACTTTCCCGAACTCTCACATTCAATCTGCCCAGTTGGTGGAATGAACTCCCTAACTGCATCAGAACAGCAGAGTCACTTGCTGTCTTCAAGAAACAATTAAAAACTCAACTATTTAGTCTCTACTTTCCTTCCTAATCTGCAATTGCCTCTCTGGCTATACCACTAACTGTACTCTCTCTCTCTCAAAAAAAAAACTTACATTACTAATGCTTTGCTTCTTAGACTTAACACACCTGAAACTTGCCTACAGCACTTGTTAATTGCTGCTCCTATAGTTGTGTAAATTGCTTCCTTGTCCTCATTTGTAAGTCTTTTTGGATAAAAGCGTCTGCTAAATTACTAAATGTAAATGTACATATGCTGGACAAGTTGGCGGTTCATTCCGCTGAGGTGGCCCAAGATAAATAAAGGGACCAAGCCGAAGGAAAATGAATGAATGAATAATCACTTGATGCAGTTCAGAAAGCTGATTGGTTCTCAAGTTCAGCTTATTATATCAATGACATCTCACATGCAGATGCAGAAAGACAACGTTTGGTGTGTTCATGCTCAGGTTTCTGGTGCAGACAGAACCAAATGCCAGCCAATGCAGGGCAACAACAGTTGTTTTCATCGGCGCTAGTTGTTTAGAATCAGCTTGGTGTGTACCAACCTTTAGAGAATTTACAATTCAAGAGTTCACACTTAGCTGATAATTGATAATAAAGCGTATTTGGCATGCTGTCCCAGGAGAGAGCCCTGAGCTCAGAATATCCTTGAGCCGGTTTGAAGGGCGAGAGGAGAGTTTGAGCTCAGGTAGGTCTCGAGAACTCCCCTACTTGTGAACTGCTGAGATATATCTCACTAAGAGTTGCCTTAGGATGCTATTTTGAAGTAGTCAATTTACTTATGGTGTATTTCTTTGGACGGTGTGGGGGAAACTGGAGAACCCGGGGAAAATCCACACGAACATGGGGAGAACATGCAAACTCCGCACAGAAACGCAGACCGGCTCGGAGAGGGCTGAACCAGCAGTGTTCTTGCTGTGAGGCAACAGTGCTACCCACTGGGCTGCCGTGCCACCCAATCAGAGAAGGGGAGGAGTAGGGGTGGAAGGGGGGATTCTTTAAGACGAAGATGACTGGAGCAGAAAGCTCTGGTAATTTATAGTGTGTCAGTATTCATCTGATTGGTGCAAATTTTCAGAGTTATTGCTGTACCAGCTGTGTTCAATCATAAGCACATGATCTTGAAATTAGTTCTTGAAATTCTGAATTTTGAGGTCACTTCTTAGTCCTATTTGAATGAATTTGTGCACTCCCCAAGGAAATGGTGAATCATTTCTGGTAAAATCGCAAATTGATTTCAGACAGAATCAGGCATAAAAGTCTGCAATATGCATACAAGTTGTATATTCAGCATGTCAGCATGACTCAAAATAAAAAAAGACTACTTTGAAAATGACAAAATGAAGGTCTACAAGTATAAGAAGTAAACACAAATTGTGGAATCTTATATGAGACAAAACTATAAAATTATAAGAGAATATGAAGATTAATTCATTGTTTATCTGGCTCTCCATCTGTCATCTTCAGAGTCCTCAGGTAGTTCACTGATTATTTACTACATCACAAATCACATTTACCATAACCTAAAGTTATGCTGGCTGTTCCAGAATGCAATGTTACTGGAATTGCTTTCCACACACACTAGGCATTCAGTGACTTGACATTTAAGATCATTTGGACATTGTAATTTGAAGCCCTCTGCAGTAACCAATCAGCAGAAAGACTCAAAAAGCCAGACTAAACTTTGAGGAGCATGTTGTGTGGCCAGGAAAAAACTGGTCCAAAGCTCGCATTTAATGATGAAAGCAAGATTAACTAATTTAGGTCCGATAAGAAACCTGTTCATCATAAAACTGGAATGAGACTGAGCCAATAATGTGTACAGAAGTCAGTGAATGGTGGAGGAAAGAGTGTCCTGGTTTGAGGGATTTTTTTCTGCAGCAGGAGGAGTTTGGCCATTTATACAGACACATGGCAGAAAGAGTCAAATGTTTATCAGAACCTCCTGCTACATGCGATTCTTCTCTGTGTTTATCGTCAATCAACAAGCAATTTTCATGCAGGACAACGAGCCTGTACACATCAAAATAAATAAAGCAGTTCCTTAAAGCTGAAAACATTGAAATAATGAAATGGCCAGCCCACAGTCCTGAACTCGACCAGATTAAAAATCTTTGGGAAATCCTTGGCAAAAGAGTTAGGACTCTAAGAGAAACTCTAAACTGTTAAAAAACTGAAAGCAGAGTAAACAAGAGCACAGTAGAGGAATGTAAGAGGCCAGGGATGTCCTTGGGCTGCAGATGTGCTGAAGTCATTGAAAGCTAGGGCCTCCAAACTTCCTACTCATTTTTGATTGTTGTACCATTCAGAAGTTCACAGTCTTTCTTAATGCTTCAATGTTTGCTGTTGTTTTATTTTGATCACAGTGTTTCCTTCAAATTTTAATGAAAAAAAACCAAGTGTTAATAAACTGTCCTCTTAAGCTGATCTCCACTGTGTTTATTAAATGTATGGATCATTGCACAGACTAATTTTTCTGTTCTTTTCTTGAAAGCTGGGCTCCTTTCTCTCTGTCTGCTTGTAAATGCGAGCATCATCACCAATCACACTCAAACCCCCCTCACCATCCTCATCACGTCCTCAACAGAGCCTTCACCCACTTGGCCTGATGATTATCCTTCTGATCCTCAGGGGGTGCTGTATTTACAACAGCCTCCAAAGACAAAAGCTGTGGAAGGGGAGGATGTGGTGTTGCCCTGTTTTTTAAATAAGACTGATGGGGATGAAGAACAGGCTGTGGAGAAGGTGAGGTGGTACATGAAGAATGTGGAGGGACGGAGGACTGTGCTGAATGGAAATGAGACGGTGGAGGACGAGTTTGCTGGCCGTGTGTTTCTGTCTGGTGATCTGTCAATGGGGGATTTGTCCCTGACATTGAGGAACATTTCGGTGGATGATCGAGGCCTGTATCTCTGTGCATTCATTTCAGGACACTCGACTGTTGTTCAGGGTAGCGGGACCAAACTCAGCATCCGTAAAAAGATGGGTAAGAGAGAAGGAATAGGAGGCCTGCAAGGAAATGAGCTAAAACAGCAATATCACCATAGATCCCTTCATTTACTATTTCAAAATTCTTTAATTCTTTCTATGGACTACAAAACATTTTGATGCAGGTTAAAGGGCTTCAGTTTACCCAAAAAATTAAGTTCTGTCATCATTTATTCACTCCTTACTTGTTCAAAACCTAATGGAGTTTCCGGCTTATGTTGAACTCAAATGAAGATTTACTGAAGAATGTTGGAGAGCAGTAGCTATAGAACTTCCATAGTATTTTGATCCTACTATGGATGTCAATGGCTGCTGGTTTCCAACAGTTTTTCAAATGTCTACTTGAGTGTTTTTCAAACATGCCACTGTCTACAAAAAAGGCTATTGGAATGAAATCTCAAACTCAACAGGAATCAGATATTTTTTACTTCCTCTGCCCAAAAAGTGCAGTTTTTGCCATTTCCAGGCATTGTACTTTAACAAACTTCTCCTTGGGATTTTATCAGATCAACACCAAAATTGGGCATACACTGAAATACAGGCATTGGTGATGTTAAATTGCAAATATATAGAGTTTTCCTAGAAGGGCGTGTTTGTGGCGGCCTCTCAAACTTTGATGTTTCACCATAAAACAGGAAGTTGTTATAACTCAGGCATGCATTGTCTGAACTGACTCAAAAGCCACACGCTTGATAAGAGTCCTGACCTGAACACGTTTACAATGCTAATATCCAGTTAGTTATAGCACCACCTACTGGCAACAGGAAATGACATGTTTTACAGTGAAACAAACTCCTCCTAGGAATTTCATCAGATCGAATCCAAGTTTTGTCAGTATAATCCAAAGGCCTTTGTGATTTGAAATTGTGAAGATCTAGAGTTTTCGCAGAAGGGGGGTCCGTAGCAAACTAACAAATCTCAGTGTTTCACCATGGAGGAGGAAGTACTTATAATTCAGCCACACAATGTCTGATCTGCCTGACAATTCACGTTCGCTGAATTTCCTCTCCCGAAGACATCAATGAGCAATATCACACAAGTAGCAGTGCGATGTGGCTGTATATTGGCACTGGTGGTGTTATGAGTGTGATATTGCGTTTATACAACAGTTCGACGCATAGTTGCGTGTACGAAAAAGAAAATCAAACATAGAGTCTAAAAACCCTTTTGTACCCTTTTTTCCGCCCCTCATTCACATCTGCAGCTGACGATCCGAACAGCAGAAACCATTGCCAGTTCACAAACGTCACTTTAGAGCTAGTATTTGAATGATTCTCTAGCGTAATGTCTAAAGTGATGACAAAACAGGTGATTTTTGCTCACATTTTAGGATTTTAAGGCTGAACAGCATGAAATGCCATCAGTCTACAGAAATTTCCCAGTATTTCTCTGTTGCAATCAGGATTTCACAACAATTAACTCAAAAGCCAGAGCAAAGCAAACACTACCAGTTTCTTTGGTAAAAATACAGCCATACAAAAGAGAGAGATCGACTCAGAATGTCACTTACATGATTTATAATTATTTGTTAAGCTGTAGCTTGAAATTTACGCTGAGAAAATGCTGTTTTTCTCCTCTAAGGACTTATTAAGTAAGTAGCATTATGTGGTATTGGTATTATACGGTATTTTGCGGTCTCTGTCGCCATCTTGTGGCGGAACATCAGCCGTCACTGTCTTTGGTCTGCGCAGATAGGTTGATGGCGGCCAGTGCACTGAATCTAATGCTGCGAAATTGTAAATATTTAAAAATAGGCACAATCCTTATAAATAAACTGCATAGTTGCGATCTAAACAACTAAATTCTCAACTAAAAAAGCCTCAAAAGTACTTTATGTAGTAAAACAGCTGCAATATCTGTCAAACTGTAGTATCCTCTGCTTGTCGCTGTATGTGGGCGGAGTAATACACAAGGGTGAAGAGGTTGTACAAGTGCTGTTATTTGCAGAATATCACACAGCTATCAGCCAATCAGATTCAAGAACCAGGCAGAACTGCTGTATAAATGCCAGTATTGAGTTACTGTCATAGTGCCATCTGCTGACAGAAGGAGGTTTGGCATAAATCTGTGATTTTGTCAGTTTTATATATATAAATCAGCTTAAATTATTATTGTCCACTGTTCTCTGTCATCATAAGGCCACTGGGCGGTGGTAAGACCAGGTGTGAGGTCCCTTTCATCGCTGCTTGCAGCTACAATTAAAATCAGAAAGAGTTAAGGTGTTGAGTATATGCTGAAAAGTACAGCAATCAAGCACATCCATTGTTAACCTGCAGTTATTCAATATATAGTATACTTTCAAATTAATATTTTCCTTCTTAATCCACTTTCCTTCCTAATCTGCAATTGCCTCTCTGGCTATACCACTAACTGTGCCCTCTTTCTCTCTCTCTCAAAAAAAAAAAAATATATATATATTTTTCTACTAATGTTTTGCTTCTTAGACTTTTACACACCTGAAACTTGTCTATAGCACTTGTTCACTGCTGCTCTTATAGTTGTGTAAATTGCTTCCTTGTCCTCATTTGTAAGTCGCTTTGGATAAAAGCGTCTGCTAAATGACTAAATGTAAATGTAAATGTAAATGTAAATATAATCTGTGTATTTAATAAACTTTGATCTGATTGAATCTGATCAACAAAATAACTAAAGACTTCAATAAAGACTTGAAATCAATTAAATCTAAACAGACTTTGACAGCACAAGGGTGAACTAGGTGGTCACTAGATGATCACAGTAGTAATCTTTGAAAAATATGTATGAAGTATTAGAAAACCAATAATATCCGTTTGAGACTGTGCAAAATGACTGATATTATACTGTTTTTCTCCAGGTGTGATGGAAGAGTCTGTGGGCACTATAATTGGCATCACTGTGGCAGTAGTTGGCGTGGCAGCAGGGCTGGTTGCTGTGATACTGACTCAGTTCAAGAACAAACTGAACTGCCTGCAGAAATGATACAGGAGCGAATAGCATAGAGTACCGTGGTTTCAGTAAAGGCCAAAGGTAAAAGAGAACAAGCAGTACACTGCCAAGACCTCACCAGAGCGCAGAGAATGACCGCAGTGAACGGGGAGACCTTTCACTTAGCCCGGATCGTGAATGATGATATATATACAATTACATACACAGACAGATCCAGCGACCCCCCTCAACACGTACACCCTTAAAAATAAAGGTTCTGAAGGGAGTTTCTGCACTGGGGCCACTGAACAGCCATTTCTGCTTCTACAAAAAACTCCCAGTGATCAGATCTTACAATATTTTTTTTTTCTTTGAAGAAACTTCAATTATAATCTGAAGAACACACTTTTCTGCTTTAAAAAAGCTTTAGCTGAAAAAGTTCCCAGTGGTGCTGATGGTTCTTTGTGGAACCAACAATGCCATTATAAGTGGTGTAAAGTAACAAATTACAAATACTCAAATTACTGTAATTGAGTAGTTTTTTTTTTTTAGGAAATTGTAATTTACTAAGTAGTTTTAACATCATGTACTTTTGCTTCCTCTTGAGTACATTTTTAGTGCTGTATCAATACTTTTACTCCACTATTTTCTTTCAACCTGCAGTCACTACTACTACTATTTCTTGTCTGTGAGGATTGGCTCAGTATAAAAATCAGTCTTGCGATTCCTGCCCAATCAAATTGCACATAGAAAGTAAATCGCATCATACTGAACAACATCAAGACATGTGCGCTTTATAATTGCAGCAAACTGTTTGGAAGCCTTAAAAGTGTCCAAGAAGATGTCCAAAATCTTGCACCAAATGCACTACAGAATGTTACGTTTACACACACCCGTGCACAAATTGCATTTAAACGCATCAACTTTTCACAGCGTAATACTCTTTAGTACTTTTAAAAGGGCTACTTTTTACTCATACTTTCAGTAATATTTACAACAAATTATTTTAATCTACTTGCACTACAGTTTTGGGCAAGAAATGGTACTTTTAAGTGAGTATTATTTTTTAGTACTCTTTCCACCACTGGCCATTATAGAACCTTTATTTTTTATGAGTGTACCCATCACATTATATCTAATATGAGCAAGAGCAGCTGAGTTATGGACTGTCATTCCTATTTTTTGCAAGGATTTGTTCATGACGCAACCTATGAAAATACCTGGATCAATGCATGAATGGTTCTGAAGTTGGAAAAATGTTTTGGTACACGTTTTTTATCACTTTATTTACTTATTTAATCTAGTGTGCTGTGTCTGCTTTTGTTTTTCGTATTATTATCATGTTCTTTTGAGTTTTTCCAATGCTCAAAAGTGCAAACTTATACAGTTGAAGTCAGAATTATTAAACCCCTGAATTATTAGCCCCGTTTATTTTTTCCCCAATTTCTGTTTAACTGGGAGATATTTTTCAACACATCTCTAAACATGATAGTTTTAATAACTCATTTATTAAAAAAACTGTAAAAACTGATTAATTTTATCTTCACCATGATGATAGTACATAATATTTAACTAGATATTTTTCAAGACACTTCTATACAGCTTAAAGAAGGGGTGCTCAACCCTGTTCCTGGAGATCTACCTTCCTACAGAGTTCAGCTCCAACCCTGATCAAACACATCTGAACCAATTAATTAGGACCTGAACAGCACTTGATAGTTACAGAGAGGTGTGTTTGATAAGAGTTCCAACTGAAATCTGCAGGAAGGTAGATCTCCAGGAACAGGGTAGAGCACCCCTGGCTTAAGCTACGGTCACACTGGGCTTTGTCTGTGCGAAATATTGTCGTATGGCGCTGCGAAAAGGGGCGGGATTAAACAAGATGATTAGACATTTAAAAAAAGCGAGTGATTGCTCTATGTTTTAAATTTCTGTCCAGAGAGGTCTTGTTTTGATCCTTGGTTGGTCTCACGCAGTCAAGTAATGCGATTTCGCAGGTCAGAGTTCACCAAGCTTGAACTTTGCACCGCAGCGACCTGCGAAACGTGACGCATGACCTTGCGTTTCCGGTCTGACGCATTTGCGTGCGTATCAATGGAAGTCTATGGGGACAAAAGCCCAGTGTGACCGCAGCTTTAAAGTGACATTTAAAGACTTAACTAGGTTAATTAGGTTAACTAGGGGTTACTACATTTTTGGGTGAACCATTACTTTAAAACCAGATTTTTCATATTATCATATGACAAATGAAAGTTAGCACAGTGATGTGGGTTATTGTATAACTGAAATAGTTCGAGTAGATGAACAGATGTGTGGGCAGAATCTTGGTTTGGCACCAGAGGCACCTCTGTTTGGTTTCCCAATCAGAAACCGATCCTGCATCAGGAGACAACATGGAATACGTTTACTCTCAGGAGAAGCAGCTCTAAGTTCTCTGGTGCTTCAGTTTTCCGTTTTGATTAAAAAACCTAATTACAAAATTCTTCATTTTCACCTGCATGTCTTCTGTAAGATCCGCCAGGGCCTTCGCCTCAGAAATAGCCAGTTGTAAACTGTTTTGGCTGTACAGTTCTTTTGTCTCATGAGCTTAGGGTTATTTACTGTGAAAATCACTATCTGTCCTTTTGACACAAATAAACAAGTTTCATTATTCACATCGTCTCTGGTGACTTGTGTCTCATGTAACTACACCACAGCCTGACAGATTCTCACAAGCCAACGCAACACAAGCAAGTCTCTGAGCAAAGCAAATATGGTGGACTAAAAATGTTGTTTGATTGTAAAGCTTGGGTTGTAAAATGTTAACATTGTTTTTAAGACACTGAGGACATTGTGGTATAATTAAAATTTTTAGATTTTTACCAATAGTGTTTATTTGCTAAAACACTGGAACAGTTCATTAACATGCTAGTCGATGAGACTTAAGGTAAACAATGTTGTGTTTTGCTAACGTTAGTTGTTGCTGCTGATTTCTTTAACCTAAGTTATAGAATTTTTCATGAATACGGTTCTGACATTTTAAGGAGGTTAAATTCCAAATGTGCGAATATAAAACCAACTTTATCTAACTGCTTGATGGGTTTGACTAACTTTACTGCACAACTACATAAAAATGTATACATACCGCTCAGAAATGCCCTGGTAAAGTCGTAACCTCCTCGTCTCCATCGTTTAATCATCGCTGCGTAAGATTCACTTGATTTCTTGTTTCTGGAGTGTCAGAATAGCGTGTAAAGACGCCGCCATCTTCTGGCAACCCGTAGCTCAATTTCACACAAAACAACACACAAAAACGATGTGAAGCAATTTTTACAATATTTATATCTAGAAATTATTCAAAATTTTACAAATGATCTTTTGAGTTTAAACTTAACAGACACATTTTGGGGACACCAGAAATTTATTTTACAACATCTAATGATTGCATATTATGATCCACTCACCGGCCACTTTATTAGGTACACCTGCCCAAAATTCTTATCAGCCAATCATATGGCAGCAACTCAATGCATTTAGGCATATAGACATGGTCAAGACGATCTGCTGCAGTTCAAGCCGAGCATCAGAACAGGGAAGAAAGGTGATTTAACTGACTTTGAATGTGGCATGGTTGTTGGTGCCAGACGTGCTGGTATATGAATTTCAGAAGCTGCTGATCAACTGGGATTTTCATGCACAACCATCTCTAGGGTTTACAGAGAGCATAAAAGCATGGATGCATCCTGCCTTGTATCAACGGTTCAGGCTGGTGGTGTAATGGTGGTTTTCAGACCGGTTTCTTGAACATGACAATGAGTTCACTGTACTCAAATGGCCTCCACAGTCACCAGGCAGACCTCAATCCAAAAGAGCACCTTTGGCATGTGGTGGAACGGGAGATGCGCATCATGGATGTGCAGCCGACAAATCTGCAGCAACTACGTGTTGCCATCAAGTCAATATGGAGCAAAATCTCTGAGGAATATTTCTAGTAATTTGTTGAATCTATGCCTCGAAGGATTAAGGAAAAAGGGGGTCCAACCCAGGACTAGTAAGGTGTTTCGAATAAACTGGCTGGTGAGTGTATGTCCCCTTCAATGTTAATTATGTTACATAATGTTGGGTCTCAAAGAGTTTCATGGCAGTAATAATAAATGGTATATAACTTTTAAAGCCATTTCAACACCTTTTTATTAACTTATGTTGTATCTCTCTACATATATTCACAACGACTCAAAGTCAACACCACCTAATACTTAAAAAATGTCTGGTTTTCATACCATTGGTTTTTGTTAATGTTTTAATAGTAGTTTAGATAACAGTACTTTTGTCAGATTTGTTTTTAAAATGGATATTCATTAGCTCTAAATGTTTTTCCCATTCACGATCTACTTAAACTTCCTATTCATGAATGCATGTATAACAGTTTTCACAATAATATTAATCAGCACAAATGTTTTGAGCACTAAATCAGCATATTAAAATAATTTCAAGAGTAATAGTGCCGAATAATCAGATTTATTTAAATTGTATCTAAATATTATCAAAGAAATGCAGCCTTGGTGAGCATAAGGGACTTCCAATTACATTTTTTTACCGACCCCAAACTTTTAATTGTAACGAATTATTGGAAATAATCCATTATGTTTTTCATAACACAGAGTCATTAAACAGTTTCCAATAATTTAATTCTTTGGAACTGAACACACAACAGCACGCACAATAAATGTACCACTACTACAGAAGTCACGATAAATCTACCCACACACCCCTGCACACTCCAGCTCACATACACACACACACAACAGAAATCACATCAATGAGACAAAACAAGACTCGAATAAATAAAGGAAGTCTCAATGATCCCTTACTGACTTCCGTTGTTCCCATTATCATATAACACATCTTTCATTGGTCACAGAGAGAAAGAGAGAGAAAAAAGAAGATGGAAATAAACACTGTGCTCCCCTGCACTCCTAACACATGCAACGAGGACTCATGGGAAAGCAGGTGGTGAGAAAAAGAGATGAATGTTTTGTGTTTTTTGTGCTCGAGTCTCAGCACAGAGAGAGATCGCAGATGCTAAAATACAATCTTACAGCTCAAACACACAGTAACAGTTGCAGCTATAGAGTGAGAACACACACTCTTGACGCTTGTTAAAGACCGTGTTCAGATTAGCGATGCCTACCGGCTCTGGCTTTCATTCGTCTGGTTCAGATCAGTGTGTGTATAAGGAACACATGCACAAGGGAGCACTGGGAAATGCACTGCACAGCACAGGGGAGGAGAGAGAGAGGGGAAGTGAGGTCAGACAGTGCTTTTAGTCTTCCAGAGTGCGGAAGGAATTCTGCATGTCCTCCAGCAGTTGAGCGTAGTCAGCTTTGATCTTTGCTTCACCCTCTTTCACTGGATCCTGCAAAACACACACAGCCAAATGTATGCAGATAAAACTGATCAGGGTTGCCAGATCCCAGAAGAATCTTCAGCCGGACAGCATTCCCAAAAAAGGGGTGTAAAATAAACATTAAGGCTGCATGGCCAATCAAAACACCGCCACTGATATGCACGTCTTGTCAGGAATACATGATTGCCAAGTCTGCATTCACTTCATCTGCATATAACCACTTGCCATGGGTTGTTTTTATTCCACAAGTTAAAGATTTAACATATTGCAGCCATTTTATTTATATGGTTGCATTGAAATATTTTACTCAATTTAATTCGCATCTTTGAAAGGAAACATAGCTAATGTGACTCTTCAAGCTCGCTGTCAGAAGGAATGAGCTGCTCAATCTTGTTCTTTATCTCCATAAAATGTTTGAACGTACATTTCCTCCAAGTAATAGTATACAGAAAAGCAAAACATATATATTATGGTGAAAACTATAGATTTCTGCACATTTCCTTCCATTTAATGTTACTAACAAAAGTGTTTCTAACTGCACAGTGTTGCCCTGAGGCAACAAATGAAAAACCATTTTAGTATATAGATAACAACCAAAAAATTCTCTCAATCAAATATGCTTCTTCACATATCCATGCTCATCACACATATTTTTGATGTAAAGATATTTAAATTTAAATGTAAAAGGTCAAATCTATTTTACATTACCATGTGCCAAGCAGGCTATGGTCCCAAAATGGCTGTTTTGCCCCCAGAAACAAGGTCAAACCCACACCCACCTCAAATTTTAAAAAATTTCAGAGATGTTTTGTGGGCCAAAAATGGATTGCTGCTTAATGACAACACCATGCCATAGGGCACAGGTGTCAAATCCAGTTCCTAGAGGGCCGCAACTCTGCACAGTTTAATTCCAACATTGTTTCAGCATAATTACTTGGAGGTTTCAAACAGAACTAAAGGACTTAATTAGTTTGATCAGGTGTGTTTAATTAGGGTTGGAGCTAAACTATGCAGCGCTGCAGCCCTCCAGGAACTTGATTTGACACGTTTGCCATAGAGGGATAACTGAATCCATTTTTAAAATTTGCTTTAGTGTCACTTAACCATAACAACATTGCATTAAACTGACCTTCAACTACAACCCTAAAAGAATGTTGTACTCACTCCGCAATCTTTAAATCTACAAACAAAACAATAAATAAAACTTACCTTAAACTTCATGGAGCTGATCCGATACAGAATTTCTCCCATGTGTTCACGGATCTGTGCCCAGGTGATCTTGTTATCGCTCTGAGCTGTGGTCTCGACAGCATGCCGGGCCAGATCATAAAAAGCTATCATATTAGACAGGACGCCCACTGTCTTGTAGAAGGGACAGAACCTGAAAGAGAGATAATTTGGGAAATAATTAACACAGAATGACAAACTGGATGAACGAGACATCAAAAAAATGGACATTTGATATTCAGCTTTACCTGTCATAGGGAGTATAACCGTTCTGCTGCAGGAAGTCATCTTTAATGAGTTTGGCCACCTCCAGGGTGATTTTATCTGTCTCAGCCAGAGATGCCTATAGGAGAGGAAGAAAACGAATGCAATTAAGGCACCCAACATAATCTATTAAAATACATACGTCAATATATAAAATCGTAAATACACAGGAACACACCTTTCCAACCAGCTGCACAATCTCAGCCAGATCCTCCTCCTCCTGCAGAATCTCTTTGGCTTTGGTGCGCAGCGGCACAAACTCTGGGAAGTGTTTGTCGTAGTACTCATCCAGCGCTCGTGTATATTTACTGTAACTGATAAGCCAGTTAACTGAGGGGAAATGTTTCCTCTGGGCGAGCTTCTTATCTAAACCCCAGAACACCTGAGAGAAATGAGAGGATTAAAAAAGTAAATGTTAGATATATAAAAATGTCCATGTCCAAAAACATCATAAAAATATCATATATTAATAGTTTTTCTACTTTTACTGACTTTTGATTTTTTTCACAAGCATCAATTCTAATCATATTTACCAAACACTCATTCATTTTCACAATTCTAACCGTTAAAATGCTGACATGACATGCAGAGGGTGCCTTAATACTGCTCTAGAGCTCCCTCTGGTATGAAATGTCTTGCAAGCTATGAAATGACTCCAGGCCAGCATCATATATTTATAGGCTTGGCTGTGAAAACACTTGTATTAACTCAACATTTTCTAAAATCGACCAAACAACAAACAAACAAAAAAGACATTTATTGAGGTGAAAACAAAAAAATCTTTAGCATTACTACATACTTCTTCATTAAAATCAAGCTCACTTTTGTCTCTGTACAAAAATAAATAACAAATGAAAAAGTGCAATCAAGGAATGAAATATGTGAAGATATTTCTATGAAATTAAAAAACAAATTAAAGGCCCAGTAACATTCTTTCACCTTATTCATATTTTTTGCATGGCCCTATGACCCTGCCGAAAGTGTGGCTCATTTGCAATGGGGCAGGACTTCCAGAACAAAATAATGTCTTTCTTTCAAACCATTTACACAAACATACAATTTCCATTACGCACATTCAAACCACACTCCATTTAAACACATCATTACCAACATAATCAAAATTATAGCTGAATGATTGATTAAATAAACTCTATAATAGACTAAAATAAACATGAGCAGAAAACAGGAATAAAGCGAGAATTTCCTTTATATGCCAAACTTGAACAAAATGACACTATCTTGTCAAAAAATGTAAATATATTTTAAAGTTTTCATTTTAAATTGCAGTTTAAATTGGTTTCAATTAGGGCATTTTTGTCCCAAAGGTTCTAAAAGGAACTTTTAATATATCAAGTGTAAATATATATACATATTTTTAAAGGAAATGAAGGCAGTTCATTAAAATTCCAATAACCCTTTGACTGCCCGCTCTACCAAATGGTTGACCATGTTTTGACTGTTTTAAATAATGACTGTTAAAGTAATTTAAAGAACAATTGTTTTAAATGATTGTTCACACAATGCTGTGCATTGTTGGATTACAAAAAATAAAATAGAATTAAAAAATATAAGAAACATAATTCTGTTGCACTACTACACTTGATTTTGGTTTTATTGAAGAAAAAAAAATGAAAACATGTTAAATGACAATCTGAACAATTTTTTGGTTTACTTCAAAAATAGAGATGGTTTAGTATTCAAAAAAAAAGTTTTTTTTATATATTTTAAATAAATTGATCTTATATTTTCAGATTTTTCATAGCATATGTATTAATTATGGTACTTTTACCATAAACCAACATATCAATCATTTGGTAGAGGTTGATATTTTAGAAATTATGGGATGTGTTGGAAAAAAAGGACGCATTGAGGGTGTTAACTAGCGAAATTACGAGAAATGCAATCAAAAAGTTTTTTTCTTAGTGGGGCAGTTAAAGAGATAAAAATACATGCCTGAGCCAAACATTAGGAGAGAAAATATTGTTTAAAAAAAAACTAATATAGACTAAAATGTCTAAAAGGTCGCATGAGGGTTAGTAATTTGAATTGTGTTATCCATTTTCATACCCACCTGCACAATACCAAGAGTGGCAGAAGTCACAGGATCTGAAAAGTCACCACCAGGGGGAGACACACTGTAGGAAACATCCATTTTGAAGGGATCACAAGAGAATAGAAACATCTGTAGTTACAAACCACCACACGATGCATCTAAGACTTTTATAAACTTACAGAAAATAATTACCATTACCCACTTTCACGTTAAAAAGGCAGCACAATCAATTTATACATTTACTGAAAATGCTCACTTAGTGTTCCTGAAATGTACTTACGCTCCCACAATGCTGACGCTGCCCTCCCTCTCTGGGTTACCCAGACACTTCACTCGACCTGCTCTCTCATAGAACGACGCCAGACGGGCTCCAAGATATGCAGGATATCCACTGTCTGTGAAGGAATTACAAGAAGGTTCGATTATCCAATAAAAGGAGGCTTGCATAAGACAAAACTGACAACTATTTGAATTAGAGGGTAAAGAAAATCTAAATATTGAAAATCACATTTAAAGTGGTCTCAATGAAGTGCTTAGCAATGCTGTCACCATTTAAAAATTAAGATTTGATACATTTACTGCAGAAAATTGACAATATTATTAGGGAACGTTACTTTTTCTTATAATCCTAATGATTTCTGGCATAAAAGAAAAAAAAAAAATCGATAATTTTATCAATATCAAAACTATCTCTTTTTTACAATAGCAACATAAGGCTGGTTTTGTGCTCAAGGGTCACATAAACTTTTGATTTGTATGACTGCAAGACCACTATTGGACATTTGCTAAGTCATCTTGGGTGGCTGCGATAAGCTAACATTTCTAGGATCTTTAACACATTGTTAATGTTATTAGCAGGTTTTATAACATAACAAATATACATTTTATTAGTGACATTTAAACAATTTTTTATTGTAAAGTTCTAAATGTTGTAAGTTGTCTCTATATAGATAAATAAAACATACATATACATTTGCAATAGAGCTGTACATACCAGCAGGCATCTCAGCCAGACGTCCTGAGATCTCCCTAAGAGCCTCAGCCCAACGAGAAGTGGAGTCAGCCATCATACTGACATTATAGCCCATGTCTCTAAAGTACTCAGACAACGTGATACCTGTTCACAGATACATGCATTCACATTTTGCAATTAATCACTGGTTTTATACAACCTGATTCTAAATTAAATTTTATTCCAGAGTTCCCACTCTAAATCAGATATCAAATTCCCTGACTAAAAAGCTGAATTTCCATGACCTATAATGAACAGACAGTTCGTTGTTGTGTTTTGCATAAAATTAAAATGGTTTTAGCTTGAATATAATTTTGCAGGATTTTATTAGCCAATATTTGAACAGCAATGGATAACTTACCTTGGGTTTTGAAAAAAAATCTGATGTACTTACTGTTCAGTTATTGAAGTGGTCATTTTAAAGCCAAAGCTACTAAAATGTATACTATCCTGACATGTTAGGCTAAGTAAAGAACTATAGTCTGATGACTGCCAGTTGATGAGTGTGAAAGGAATAAAATGTAGCTGAAAAATAGTCAAACCATAAAAACAAGCGTGAAAAATTCAAATAAAAAATTGTATAGAAACAATTACATTTCGATAAATGGAAACAAAAATGTAAAACTAACAAACAAAAACTACATCTTGGACAAAAAAATATAAATATTTCCTGACTTTCAATGTCTACAATAGACCTTTTAAAATTCCATAATAATCCAAATATTCCATAACCCCAGGAAACTCTGGCTTTCATCAAGTCACTCTATTTGTGCAGATGGCTCATGAGTTTACCAGTATAGATGGAGGCTTCTCTGGCAGCCACAGGCATGTTTGAGGTGTTGGCCACCAGTGCTGTTCTCTTCATAATGCTCTCCACCTTCCCGTCCACCTCCATGGTAAGCTATTCAACGAAAGTACTATTAATCACCTAAGCCTGGATCATTTAAATCAAACAAAAGGGTCACATGAACCCCTGCAGTTATGAAATTCATCTCACATTCATGAACATTGAATTATCAAAGGCTACGTTCACACTGCCAGGCTTAGTGCTCAAATCTGATTTTTTTTCTCAGATCTGATGTTTTTGTATGGCTGTTCACACTGCCCTTATAAATGTGGCCAATATCAGATTTGCAGTGTGAACAGATCATGGTCCTAAACTAACCCGCATGCGCAAAAGTACATATACGGACAGCACAAAATGTCTAATTATGCACACGTGATACTGTATGAAGTAAGCAAGTTGTCAGATCATGCTTATATGATTATTGTCATTTTCACAGACAACCGTGGTGTGTTTTAAGAACTGTAAATGATTGTTCTGCTACTACTAATGTGTATTTCAGCATTTGAAATCTAAAATAAGTCACTTGTGATTGAAAACACTGATAATTTCTTATTTATGACAACCGCGGTGTGCGTTTGTTTGACCACTGGTGTAGTGAACTCGTCAAGGGTTGATGAGCAGCCACAGACTGAACTGTGAAGGCGGAGTTGTTTTATCTCCGTTTGCATTTAATTTTACTTCGTTATAAACAGCAGACACGTACAGAAGGGGGGTTTGGGTGGCCGAGCACCTGCTCTTTTTTTCTCTTGGAGAGAAATTTCTCCCTCCCTTGCACATGGATCCCCTATCCGCAACATGCACGCCGCTCTTCAGCTTTGCGATCAACCCGTGCCCCAATCGTTAACAAGCACCAGTTTTGCCTTCAAAATCTTTTTCAAAATGAACAACCAACTTTCTGTGGTAAAGTAATCACCATGTGTGCCATTCTACTGTGATGCTGCGGAGTAGATGATATTTGCAGCAGAGAATGATGACGCATGTCGCTCAAAGATTATGTAAAAGTCACATGAAACCGACATAACCGTTCACACTGCGGTCGCATTGCAAAACATCAGATCTGTGTCTGATTTAAAACTACATATGAAAGTGGCACAGATCTGACCTGAGAAGATCAGATTCCATGCGGTTTGGGCTGTTCACACTATCATCATCACTGCAAAAAATCTGATTTGGGCCACATTTGGTTGCAGTTTGAACGTAGCCAAAGTGAGCAGGTACACTAACTGTCACACCAACCTCTGGAAAGTCTCTTAATACTTCAGACATCTCATTTCCACGCTCTCCGCAACCCACATAAATGATGACATCGCTGTTGGAGTACTTGGAGAGAGACTGAGAGATCACAGTCTTACCACAACCGAAGGCTCCTGGAATGGCAGTGGTCCCTCCTTGGACACACCTGCAAAAGAGCATTTTTAAGCATTAGAGATGGAAAGCTTTGGACCTCGAGCAGGGAATCAAACTCAGATCACAGTGAGCACCTCTGTGCTATATGTCGGCACACTTTAAAAACATTTTTAATCATTAATACAACTCAGAACTATCACATCTTCTTTGATCTAACGCATGTATTATTAATTTACATAGATATATCTGTCACACTGAATATTCTTGCAGCATTATTTCATCCATGTATTGACATTTTATTTTTTAGAAGTTATTTGAAACATTATGGAGGTCACTTGCATTTAATATTCCTTCTAATTTCAATTTGATGCAGACCCTAAAATAGGGTGTCTCATCTTTTACCCATATTTATTATATTTTAAACAATTCATGAATGAGAATGAGAAGTATGCACTTTCTTTTCCTGGAGTGCTTAAAACGTGTGCAGTAGTTTGAGAAGTTTAAATACGGCTATTAACTATTGAATTAGGAGATCTAGCCAACTGTCATAAGGAACAATTCAATGTCAGACGAAAGCTAGAAAGTTTAAACACTTAACAGGAAATGAATCCATTCGAGAAAAAAAGTGAACACAAAAAAGAAAGTCTGTGCAGGCTTGTTAGAGGCACAGAATGTAATTTTTGCCCCTAGAGGGCGTTTATGCAGAACAAACAAAAACATAGGCTGTTTCAATATGCATTCTTCAGCGATCTTGTGTCCTCATGTTCTCGTGTAACATCGTCATCAACCGCCAATGTTCAGTTCCAAAACTCAAGACCGCAAGAATGGAGGATGCGTGAAAGTTCCCTGATGTGTTGATAGAGGACGCACTGATGCAGACTTGAGCGTAAAACTCGCTGGAGAAGTCCTAGAAGTCATTGCGACTGAATAAAGGAGGTGGGGAAGTTCAGCATTTTATATAGATTTATTATTAAAATTCAGAAATAAAACTTATTTGCCTCAGGAGTTTCCCCTAAATGATACGGTGAAAGTAAACATTACCAGGAAAATCTTAATAAAGGCATAAACACATTACGGGTGTTTATTTGCTGAAATTTGTATTAAAATCTGTTTTACTTATATTGTGCAATATATATTTGCAAGGTTTTTGCACATGTTATATATATATATTGAATATTGAAAAAGGAAAAAAACAATAAATTTATTGTATGAATGCTGTAAAGTTTGAATAATTTTCTGTTAAAAATGCGTGAAGGTCATGTGACCATCAGGAAGAACGCAGCATCTTATTTCTCACAGGACACATTGTGTGTTCTCGCCGTCTCCCGAGTTCGTTCTTCAGAGGTGACCTGGTAAAATGGCTCTCCATGAGAACGCAAATCTGTTCTCTGCGTTCTTGGTATTGAGAAACAGCCTGAACTTGATGGTGCCGTGACTGAGCGTGGAATAGTGTGAGTCGTCTTTATTACATCCTATGGGACTCTGCCAGAAATCATGTACATGGATGAGCTAAAATATTCAAAACTTATGAATGTTGTAGCATTAAGCAGAGAAAGGCTGACAGCCATTGAATAAAACAAGGCTGCTAAAACAATTGCTGATGAGCGACGACCGCAACATGGCATAAATGTGGTGGAGCTTTTATTATGCCATGATCACATTGGGAAGAAGCAATACTGTTTTATCATACTAAATACATTTTAAGGATCTGTCATATTGCTGCTCCATGCAGTCTAAAAAAACACACATCATATTAAGGTGTCTTTTGTGTTTTCTTATTTTCTATTAAACCAAACTGAAAATCGAGCATCATTAGCATGGCGGCACAGGACACATTTTGTATCACTAATAAAATGGCTTATTTCTCTGGATTTGATCACACATGGGATAATGTAAACCAACACAATATAGAATACTAATTTTTTGGGATTATTTCATGAATAAATCTTGCCTTTAAAATGAAAAGTAAATCTTGCAATAAATAACCAGTTGGCCAAAATTGCAGACAATAGGTTTCACACTTAATTAGCTTTTTAAAATGCAGATTGCAAAATGTTTACAATCGATATTAAAATGCAATTGTGCAGAAATATAACCACACTTTTCTAGATGTGTTTGACACTCACGGAAAGAGGGCGTCCAGTACTCTTTGTCCAGTCAGTAGGGGGTGGTTGGCAGGGAGCTTCTCAGTAACAGGCCTCACTTGTCGCACAGGCCACACCTGCACCATGGTGAACTTCTCCTTCACTCCTTCAAACTCCAGCTCCAGCACCACATCCTGACACACACGCATAATGAAAAGGGAACTTTCAGTATTTCATAAGTCTGGGGTTTTTCCTCATCTTGCCCAAACATAAAGGAGTTTTTTTTTTACATTTAACGATTGCCTTAGTAAGGTGTTATATGCAAATACATCTGACCTGACATGAAGAGTTTTCCTGTCTATATATATATATATGTGTAGTAATGTCGAAAGACATGTGAGAATGAATTTGAGTGTGACTCACAGAGACATCATAATTTCCTGGCGGAGCAACATATGTGACTGTTCCTCTGCTGCGGGGTGGTAGCATGAGCTTGTGTTTGATAAGAGAGTTCTCATTCACCAGTCCATAGATATCACCTCCTGTAACATGGCTTCCAACCTAAAAAACAATATTGTAAACAATTTTAAATATGGAGAGATTCATTTCAATGTATTATACATCCTACCTACTGTTTTTAAAATACTCAGGCACATTCAAATTGCACTAAAATTACATTTAGTCATTAATAGTTACATTTAATCACTTACAAATGACATTTAGCTACTTTTTAAAGATGTACTCTTAAGTGCCCAAGAAAGAGAAGAGAGAAGAGAGGGGGATTATTGTACATGTAGAATATTTATTGTTGCTTTTTGGTGAAATGTTACTGTTTTGTAACCAAACTATGTTATTTGGTCTATATGACTGATGCCAAAACAATGAGTTAAAGCATGCAGGTAGCTGCAGGAATCAATCCAAACTACAATAAAATATCCAAATAATATAAACCAATAATATATCCAAACAGAGAGATAAGGTGCAGTTTACACATGCAATGATCAGTGCTAATGATTTAAATTCATTTATTTCTAAAAGCTTTGAAAAACACAGAATATTATGGGGATAGTTTACCAACAAACAACAATTATTATTTTTGTTTAGCTGGATTGTAGCCATTGTCTCAGATTTTTTGAATCATGAAGAAAATAGAAAATGTTCTTCTAATGTTAAGAGTAACATGCATCTTGGAAGACCTGAGGGTTAGTCGATTAACAGGGTTTATGGCCAGTGTAAAAGATTTTGACTTGCCCCGTTCCAATTCAAATTCAGTTACTCCTTAGCCACATATTTCAATAAGGAGTCAAAATAAGCAAATTCTAGAGAATAATAATAATAATAATAATAATAATAATATTAATAATAATAAATTTTTTTTTCAGCCTAATTTTTTTTTTTTTACTTCAACAAATTAAATGTATGCACAACGTACATTTATGCATAAATAAATGGACGAATACATTTTAATTGCATTTTAAACAAATGTCATTGTAAGAATGTAATGAAGACGATTAAACCCTATTAGTAAATAGAGTTAATAAAATTTACTTTTGTTAAATGTTTTTTTGAGATGGATTGTTGGTTGTACCTATTGGGTAGCTTTACATGGACAAAGAAAAATGTTATCCTGTTTAATAGTATTTAAGACCATGTTTCCAAATTTAAGACTTTTTACTCCATGAATTAACAATAAATTGTACTTTTTGGCTGAACAATTCCTTTATTATTTTAGATTAGTTGCAGTTTTCATTGGTTCATTAAATAAATACCCAGGGCTCACAAAATCTGATATAGCCCGCTGGGCAAGGTGTAGACCAGATTTTTCGAGCCCTGATACTTATGATTTGAGTATTTGAACCCAGCCACCAAGCATATAATAACTATCATAACTCACACAGTCTTGGAAAAAGAGACAGAAATGTCCAAAAAATAAATAAACTAAGTGCACAACACCTCTATATAAAGAAACACACATTTCATTACCCTCAAGTTATTAATAGGTGTGAAGTCCCATTTAAGGTCCCGGTTGAGTGCTCCTATATTAACACCTCTGGGGATGTAGATGCTCTGCGTGAGGTCATTGATGTCTTTGAGGGGGCGCTGAATACCATCAAAGATAGAGCCCATAATTCCAGGCCCCAGCTCTACAGAGAGGGGCTTTCCTGTGCGGAGCACTGGATCTCCCACACAAACTCCAGCTGTGTTACTTTGGTTCAGGAAAACATATAGACAATGCAGAGTAGACAAACACATACAAAACAAATTCTGCAACAGCACCACAATGCTGTAACAGTGTGAGATGGTAAGACCATTGTAATATGCCTTACAGTACTGTGAATGAAACACTATGTCACAATAGTACGTGTTGACAATGGGTTGATTTATTTTGCCAACAACATTATTTTGACAACAAAAGACTATGATTTGATGTGCGGGAGCAAGTGTACAGCAGGTTTGTTTATTGTTCAACACCATGGCGGAACCCATACCTGGGTTATTGAGACTTCAAACAGAATCTAAATCATAAATTCCTGTTGTTTTTTTCTCCTCTAATTATTCAACAATTTTATTTGGATTAACTATATTTAAAACTTTTTGGGAAATCACAGTGTAAGTAAATCACAGATGAATGGTAAAGGATACAAGTCTCCTCGTACACCTGGATGGTTGCCATATCTCCTTCCAATCGGATAATCTCTCCCACCAGCTCACTGTGGCCGACACGAACCAGTTCATACATAGCTGCACCTGCCATGCTGGTGGCCGTCACCACTGTATTGAATAGAGACACAAACTGTAACCTGCCCATCACATGACTTCACTTTTAACATCAGATGAAAAACTACTGGTGAGATAAACACTGTGCAGTTAGCTAATTTGTAACAAACTGACTTCATCTATTTGGCAATGGTGAATATGTTAGTTTTTTTTTTTTTTTACCGGGGCCTGAGACTCCATGAACATATCCAAACTGACTCTCACGTTCCTCATCTCGGATCTTAGGCAGCTTGGAAAAATCCATCTTGTGTATTACCAAACCTAAAAGACAGATTCAAGACACAATTGTGGTAAAAATACATCAATATCTCTCAGTTTTTTTAGAATAAAAACAACATGACAAGATTTATTTTTATAATGTTAACAGAATCACAATCTAAACATGTTTTGTTCACGTTAAAAGGAACATATTTGAAGGGAATTTACAGTAAATATCTCAATTACCACTGACAAGTAGCCTATAACGACTTGGATGACAGCACAGAAATACAGTTAATAAACTGCAGAGCCACTATGGCCGACCGGGATCAGATTAACACTAGATTTCTGCTGTAACGACTTTAGAAATTAAGGAATTTAGATAACCGTACTAAACGCACAATCGCGTTTAACTATTGAATGAGAAAATCTAGCAGACTGTCGTGAGGAACCATTGAATGTCAGGTGACAGATGGCTGCTAGCAAAGCCTCTGATCAGCAAATGAGCACAATTCGCCTGCGTAGAAAATGAGATGGGAGCAAACCGACAGAGATGCCAATAAACAAAATAAGAGTAACAAATAATGAAAGGATTAATCTTACTGTACTAGCATGAACCGAACGCCAATCCGTGGAATACCCTACCAAGCAGTAGATCGAGGGAAAAAACTGTCACGACATAGATCAGCTGACTTGCCAGGATTAAGGAAGTCCGTTTACACACTGCAACGGAAAGTGCGCCATTATGGCTCTCCTAGAGGATATTTTCGTGGAAAGGCATTGCGCGTATGATCCAAAATGGCGTCCATAAAGCCACAGTTTTCTTATTTCCTGTGCTCTTCGCGTGAAGGCAAGGACGTAACCAAGTTACCGAGCATCAAATCTGGACATTAACGCAACCTGGGCACAAGCATTTCACCACTGTTGAGAATCACAGACGAATAAAACACTGCTCTTGGCAGTTATTTTTCCAGAACGTATGCATAATCATTACGCTTTTATCAATATGCATTACGCAAAAAGTCTGGCGCTCTTTGCGTGGTTGCGTCACAGTCAGGGTGATTCCTGTTGAGACCGCGCGTAACCCAGACGTTCAAGACTTTGTTGAATGCAGTTGCAAAAAGCTCGTTCTTGTTTTATCAACATTTGGAATTTAATACTTGATCTGGTGGTTTTGTCGTGTTTTCTTTGCGTTCGTGGATGCATTCGTGGAGTCATCGCTTTTGGAAATCTAAAGCCACCAGCTTAAATTCGTTTGTAATCATCGAGGACCGAAGATAAGTCACCACCACCACCTTCATCATCATCATCGTCGTCGACGTCCATAATTGAAATCTGGGCGAAATAATACACCATTCGGTTTATTTTTGGCTGAACCTCCATCTGATCGTCGAAATATAGTCTCCTTTGCGTAGTTTTTACCGTTGGACCAGACGACCCCGCTGAGCATATGGCAAATCACCCTTCGGTTCTGCGGTAACGTTAGATCATTTTTGCCTGGTGTATTTAAAAACAACTGAAGTTACATCTTTTTTCACCATCTGAAAGACATTTTACCTTCTAAAGTGACACTGTAAGGTCATTACCAATACACCAAAGAGCCAGCAGTAAGAAGATCCCAACTTTGTGGTACCACCCCACCATGTTGGGCATTATGGATCATCATCATCAAGGTAAATGCTTTGATTATTGTCATATACACAAATTTAGTCTCGTTTCATTGGAGTCTATCACGTTAATAATCGAAGTTTTACACAAGCCTCGTGTAACACACCCATTTAACAAAGAGCTTCTGAATGGATTAACTACTCATGCTTGCAGCGACATATCCTCTTAGGTTAAGTATAAGTTACATGGCAAGACCTCGGTACTATCTCCAGATACATAACATGTAATTTTGTAAGCATATTTGAATTGCTCGGAGACTAATTCGTCGTCTTGTTTTGCTGAGTAGACGAGGATTCATCTGCTGTTCATTAGCTTTTAGCATAAGCAGCTTCAATTCGGATGTAAATATATTAACGTTAACTCGAACAAATGAGCCCTCGGCAAATTTTCAACTATATATAATGTTTTAAATGCGATTGCATTCATGTCACCTTCCACTAATCTTCTGCGAAAACGATACAAAAGTAACTTTAACAGTTCCAATATAGCTTAGGCTAAAGCTAGCTTGACAGTTCATCTAACGCGGTAGTTACGCATGATCAATGTATCGCCAATAATGTGGATGTCTTCTGTTTCTTTTACAGACACCGTCCGGAAATGTAAATCGGAGGCTTTGGTGAGTGCTGTCGTTGTTATATTTTGTAATAGTTTGAAATGGTGACACAGCCTCGTTACTTATTTATAGCTTAGGCCACATGTGCCCGAGCATGGGGGGAAGGGCTGAGAATAGGATCAGTATCTGCCAGTATGCACTGATAGTAATTAGCAAAAATATTTTGGTTTCGAACAGGATGTCAGACTGATGTCATGACATTATATATGTTTAAACGTGCCATTATTAACTACTACAGATCACTATTAATCACGTTGTTTTTTATTCCAGCCTCCAGAGCGTAGGAAGAGGACTGTAGAGGATTTCAATAAGTTTTGCAGTTTTGTCCTGACCTATGCTGGGTACATTCCACCCCAAAAAGAGGTGAGAACCTAATTTTAAGTCTCTGGAAGTGATACAAACATAAGTATTGTTTTTAGTATGGGAACTATAAAGTGAAATTGTCAATACTGTCAACATTTATATATGTATTGTTTGCATTAAGACACTTTGCATAATAATAATGTACGTGAAATGTATTTTCTAAACAAATAATTGTACATGTTTTTCCCAAGTTGCTTTGACTACTAAATTTCAATTTAAAAGTTCAATGAGCAAAAGAATTGTCTCTTTATAAAATGTTAATTCCAGAAAAATTCAATTGCTCAAATTTCAATTCAGTTGCTGATTGACGCTTTATATATATATATATATATATATATATATATAGATGAGTAGCAGTGCAATGTGGCCAGTGACAATATAGTCACATTGCACTGCTACGAGTGTGATATTGCGTTTTTACAACAGTTGGACAGCATAATCGTGTGTATAAAAAAGATAATCAAGCACATGGAGTCTAAAAACCCTTTTGTATGAACTATTTCCACCATTCATTCACATCTGCAGCTGACGATCAGAATACCAGAAATTGTTGCGAATTCACAAACGTCACCTTAGAGCTAGTATTTGAGTGATTCTCTAGCATAATGTCTAAAGCGATGACGAAACAGGGGATTTTGCTCACATTTTAAGATTATAAGACTGAACTACATGAAATGCCATCAGTCTACAGAGATTTCTCTGTTGCATCCTGGAGATCACAATAATTATCCCAGAAAAAGCCAAAGCAGCGCAAACACTACCAGATTACTGTTGTGTTTGCGATAAGGAAAAACACATGCAGGCATTTCTTTTTTCTGTCTGTTTACTGAACTAGTCTGCAGTAACGAAATCAGGAGACTCCTAAGAAACCAACAAATGAGCCAACCAAAAAAGTAACTCGGGTTATACAAAGAGTGGCCAACACAAAATACACACATTCCTTATATGCGAGTCCCATCACACACTTAATACACTACATTTACTTTGGTATAAATACAGCACTACAACTTACAAAAGAAAGAGATCAACTCAGAAAGTCACTTATTAATTTATTAATGATTTGATCAGCTGTAGTTAGAAATTACAATGTTTTTCCTCTTCTAAGGGCTCATTATGTGGTCTCTGTCGCTATCTTGTGGAAGGAAAACATCAACCGTCTTTGCTCAATGACAGACTAATGGTTGCCGACGTGCTGTCTCTCAGAAATTGTAAACATTTAAAAATAGGCACTATCCTTATAAATAAACTGCATAGCGATCTAAACAACTACATTCTCGACTAAAAAGCCTCAAAAGTACATTATGTTGCCCGAAAGCAGAAATATTTGTCGAAGAGTGTCCTCTGCTTGTCGCTGTATGTGGGCGGAGTAATACACAAGGGTGATAATTATATATATATATATATATATATAATAAAAGTTGTTCAGATCAATATGCATTCGTTTGAAAAAATACTCTGAACCATTTTAAAAAGCGAAACCACATGCATTATTCATGCAAAATCTCATTATTAGGATATTGTATTAATTGTATTAATGTGTGTTTCCAGGAGAGTTCATGGTCTCCGTCTTCATCTCCATGCACACATGACCTTTCTGAGCTGTCTGGTGAAGGCTCTGTGAAAGACAGCTGGACAGATACTCACTCCGATCTCAACAACATTCACAACTTGGTCCATAAAGCTGAAACGGACAGCAGCAGCAGCAGAGAGTTCAGCCATCTTCCGTCGGACAGCTCTTTAGACAAGATGACTCTCAAAGACTCTCTGAACCATGTCCATAGTAAAGCTGAGAGGAAGAAGGTGAAGAAATTCCACCGCTTGTCTTTAGGAAGGCTGAGAAAAAGCATCTCTGAGGCAGGAGCGCACAAACAATCAAAAGCAGCACTAAAGAAAATTAAGACCTCCATAAAGGCTGAGAGACACTTCACATCTTCAAGCCCTTTGAACGAGGGGTTTGCAAAGGAGGAGCTAACTGAGCAGGCCATTCACATGCATGAGGCAGGGCTTAAAGTGGAGTCCAATCAAGAAACAGACCTGAGCTCCTGTGAAACGGACACATTGGTGACTGATGAGGATATAATGGTGGAATCTGGTAGGTGTCTGATTCAAATCAGTGTGCTAAAAGTTAAAAGACCTTCGATGGTTATAAATACACGTCGTAAAAGTTATGCTGATAAATGTTTGTTTTTTTTAGTGCTGCATCTGATCATAACCTCTATTATTTGTCTACTTGTAGGAGACGATTCATGGGATTTGATTACATGTTATTGTGGGAAGCCTTTTGCCGGACGTCCCATGATAGAATGTGAAGAGTGCTCCATATGGGTCCATCTTTCCTGCGCTAAAATTAAGAAGTCCAACGTGCCAGACATTTTCTACTGCTACAGATGTCTGAGGAGACCAACGGTCAAAAGAGACCAATGAGAAACAGTGTATGGGAGCAGATCCTGCTTGTGTATTTAAATGAATGTTCTCATACCTGTCATTTTTACTTTTCTGATTAGTAATTAAGTAGCTTCTGTTAAATTAAAAGAAAAGTTGATTTATATAACTCCATCTGTTCTCCTTTGTTCTGTGTTGACAGACCGTCATGGTTTCTGCCATTTAGCGTTTAAGAAGCTGTCTTAAAAATGCACTTATTTGCACTACTGTATGCGTAGTGCATTTCTGATGTACACAAATGAACTTCAATATTGATGAGGAATGTGTATTGACGGCATATTATGTGCATAAACTAATGAGTGAATTTAATGATCCTCTGGTAGCCCAAAACAATCCGAAGCTAAATAAAACAAAACTCTGTCTGCACATATAAATCTAAAAAGGAGAATTAAGCATATGATAGCATCATGATTTGATTTTGCAGTGTTTTTATGATATTTCCCCACAAGTTTTCAGAGTTATTATTGTTTATTTGGTTTATCCAGATTACCCATTCAGCCAAGTCCACTTCATGTGCAGAGGCGGTGTTGTAATCCAATGTTTATCAGTGTCAGCTTGACAACTTGTACTGTTAATGGAGCCCCATAGGAAAAGTCTAACAAGCGCAATTAGGAGTGTTAGATGAGGGAGAACGGTAAGCTCAGATCCGTATGATGTGGACACTGTTTAAATCTTCTGTTCTCCAAAGTAATGTTCTGCGTAACGCTTTTCAGTCATGTGATAAATAGACTCTCTTTAATGTTCCCAAATTAACCTTTGACCACTGTAAAGCAGATTTCAACATGATTAGACCACATTCAACACTTTTATAGCTTGATCGTAGTTCTTTGTGTATTACGTTACAGTTAAGTTGCAAGGACATGGCTTTTATTCATGAATTTGGGTTGCCATTTTTGACCATCATAAACCTGAAATAAATCATTTGTCTTGTTTATCCCAGTGTATATAGTACATGTATGTACAGCTGTATATGTTTGAAAGATGAGGAGATGCTATATTTTTCTGAGCATTACATTAGGAAATTCTGAAAATAAATGTCCTTTAAAGTCAAGCCGAATAATTTGCAGTGTTTTGTTTGCTGATGTCACTGGTTTTCCAGTGAGCAATGTCCAAAGGGAGTGTAGTCAAAGGGGTGTGACGACTCCTGTTCACGTTAGTCACATGCTTCAGTGCAGGTGCATCACTCTACAGCTCGCCTGCTGTGATTGCTGTTATTTGTAATCATCAGCTACTTGACGTGAGGTAAGTGTATTTACGATTTAAAACTTAAACTTCGTTTTTCCATGGTGAGCATCTTTTTGTCAGTGTGTGATGTTTCATTGTTTAATTTACATAATGGTCCACTGGTTCAAAATTTGCAAGGTAATGCAAATTTTGTAAAGCAATTTTTTCCATGTTTATGGTAGGATGTTGAACATAACCTGTGCTTTAATGTAATTACATAGAAATGGTCTCAAATGAAAAGCTCTGTGTAAGGGAAAATGTTGATCTATATGATGAGGAGCAAATAAAGCTTATTTCTGTAATTTTACACCAGGTTTACATTTACCGTGGTTAGTTTTACATGTGAGCTGCATGGAATAATACAATTTTTGCTAACCTTTTAGGGATCATTTTGCTGTTTTCTTTTTCCAAGTTAGACATGGAGCAGCCTTATTTTAGCCCAGCAGCTGTCCCACCGGGTTTGGAGTACCTTACACAGGTCAGATTGCCATTTAGAAGTAATTAATTTAAATTATATGGGAGTTGTACAAGTCCCTAATTCAACTATAGGCAAGTAATACGTATTTTATGATGGATAAATGTATGTATAAATATGTTTGCAGATTGACCAGATATTAGTCCATCAAAAGATTGAACTTCTTGAAGGTACGTTTTTGTTTTTTAGTCATAATTTAGATGGGTACGACGAAGCAAAGTTTATAATTTAACGTAAATATAAGCATTTGTGAGTGTAAATGCATAAGTTTTGAGGATCTCTAAATTTGTGTCTCTGGAAAACCTTGACATTATATTGAACATCAAAGATTTTGTATACATTAGTTAATTGTGGATTTGTTGAGTAAAAACTACAGTTTTATTTATGTAAAAAGACAAAATTACTCCCTAGGACAAAGATGATCATGTTCTAGAATTGGCACGCATACAATGCTCAGCAAAATTAGGTACACCCCATTTTGAAAAGTAATATTTTTATCCATTTCTCTGTGAATATAGGCAATATATTTTGGTGCTTTGAAAAAACTATTTATTAAACATATTTATTAAAGTATTTTAGTCACCAAACATATTTAGAAATTGCAAGATCATACAATTAAATTCAAGCAAATTGCAAAACAAAACTACACTTAAATTTTTTTGGTTTTTTTTTTTTTTTTTTTTTTTCCCTCATTTTATGAATTTGCATTTAATAGTTTTCTATAACAAATTTGGGTGTACTAGTTTTTGGAGCGTTATCATAAGTTATTTTGTTAGATAAGCTCCAGAATTGGCTTTAGTACTTACTAATCTAATGAATATGCACAAATATAATATTGTATAGCTGTGTACTTGTATATGCTGGGCACTGTATGTGTATGTATAACTAACTAGTGTTGTTGTTTTTTATAATATGTAACAGATTGTATTTAATTGGGTTATTCAGGTTAATCATTAATTAGATACATGTAATTTCAATGGCACTGATAGTGTTGCTCTTATGACATATCTATGATTAAAATATGGGCAATAGTATATGTCAATATTCATGTGCCTTTAAATAAGTCATAGATTAAGTTTACCTTTTGGATCTAATTATATGCGCTTTACATAGTGGTTTTCCACCAGGTCCGTTTGTGGGAGTCAGTACAAGATCTCAGCCCAAAATTAATGCAGTTCTTCATAGAAATAAGCTTTGTGACCTTGCATATGGTTGTCAAAACAATGCAATGAAAAATGTATATTATAATAGAAACTAAGGATGTTGAGTGTCTGACCACTCTGTGAAGTCTACTCCAGCAAATCTCAAATGCATCCAGTGGGGTTCAAATCAGCTGGTGGCCAGTTCATTGGAAAATTTCCGGATTTTGACCCAGTGAATCTTGGCATTGTCATTCTGTAATATATCTCTGTGTTGGGCGCTCTTTACAATCACTAAAAAGACATTTCTCTTTTTTCCAGCCATTATTGGCTTTGAGACAAATAACCAGTATGAGATTAAGAACAGCATGGGCCAGAAGATCTTCCACGCTAAAGAAAACACAGACTGCTGCACTCGAAATATCTGTGGCCCTCTCAGGAGTTTTGAAATCGAGATTCGAGATAATTTTGAGCAGGAAGTGATTCACCTGAGCAGGCCTTACCGCTGCACGTCCTGCTGTTTCCCCTGCTGTCTTCAAGAGGTAACATCTCAAAGTGAAATTTGATGTTTTCTGGCCTTTGGAGAGACAAAATAAAATGTTTCAACAAGATATATGTGACTGTGCACCACAAAACCAGCCATAAGACTAAATGTTTGGAAAATGAGATGTATAACTGTAAAAGACAAATAAATAAGCTTTCCAATTATGTATGGTTAGTTAGTATTGGGCAATATTTAGCTAAGATACAAATAGCTGTATAAAAAGTACAACTAGCTGTATTAAAATCTGGAATGTAAAGGTTAAAAATATTATGAAATATTGAGAAAATCAATACATTTTCACATTTGTATTTTTAAAAAAAAATTTAATTTCTCTCAATGCACATTACTAATAAATAATTACGTTTTGATGTATTTACATACGGAAATATCTTTACAGAAAGGAATTTACTAATATATATATAAATATAATTTATTTATTATAATATTATAATAATTTTGACTCACTCAACTGATTCAGTCTATTTTTGGCTATTCCCAAAAATATAGACTATTTCAATGTGGTCATTTCACTGGCTCATGAACATTTCCTGCTTGTTATCAAACTATTTCATAACTGTAATGAGGCAATTCAATCATATTTTAAAGTTAAAACAGCAATCATAACATTATCAATATGTGGCTCTTTTTGGATTCTCGGAAGCTATAGAAATGTAAAACAGGAACTAGAGACGGTAACACTTTACAATAAGGTTCATTAGTTAATGCATTTACTAACATGAACTAATCATGAAAAACACTTGTACAGCATTTGTTAAACATAATTGAACATTTACCAATGCATTATTAACATCCAAGTCCATGCTTGTTAACATTAGTTAATCCATTGTGAGTTAACATGAACTAACAATGAAAGACTGTATTTTCGTTAACTAACATAATCAAATACTGTAGTAAATGTATTGT